>NC_134487.1:302108751-302408751 GCF_040206685.1 Ascaphus truei | reverse complement strand
GGGTTAAACCCTTTAAACGTGTCACTGCCATTAATACACTTCGGTTCTAGGAAACATTACCCCTTTATAAGGCTCACTGATAATCAGTCCCAGGCATGGGGGGACTGCCCTATCAGTGTGTGTGTTGGAGTGGGTGGTGAGAGGGGGTTCTTACCTTCTCTGGAGTGGCTCTCCTCCAGCAGCATCGTGTTGTCACGGCGACCCGAGGTCTCTTGGTGACGCATTGCCATGACAACCTGACGTGACATGACGCCGCGTCGTCATGACACCTCTACACTGTAGGAAGGGGGCTGTTTTTAAAGGATTCGCCTGGGCCGGCAGGTAAGTGCAATCCGCCCTTGGTCTTAGTGAGGACATTTCCCGTCTCTTACAGCAGTCCACATTTCTCCCGGGAGTTAGGTCTAATCTACAGTAAGTGCTGGCAGCTGAATGCCCATCCAAAGCATTGCCTATTTGCCCACTTATGCAGTAGATACTCATGTAACACAAAAGGAAGCTTGCAGCTTGTGCTAGAGCCTTTAGCATGTTTGCTTTGCTAATCTAGACATGTTTTTAATAATAGATACTAAATAAGAGAAATTAAAGACAGTTCTTTTCTGGTCTTCTGAATATTGCACTGTATCTTTTCTATTTCAGACTAAGTAAAACAGAATACCCATTTCAAAAAAGCATTATGGAGAGAAATTGCAAACAAATCTAGAGCTATTTGTCTCTGCTATAGTTGCACTCATTATACTTTAATTCCTTCTACCGGAAGAGAAATACTATGTCCCTATAACTATATTCCAAAGCTAAATTGATTACAGACTGATTGAATGCAGGTTTTGCAAGCTTACGGTAAGGATTAAAGGACAATTACAATGATATGTTTATGATTTAGTGATTGCTTTTGAGAAAGAACAACAAATCGGGAGCATTGTCTGAATAATTTCAAGACTTGGTGCAGCTGGAATTTAGAAAGCAGAGTTCATCATTTTAAACTCAGATTTTAACTTAATTTAGAGATTACCTAATGGCCCTGCCCATAGCTTTTACATTGCATCTCTGCCGGGAAAAGTTTATATGTCTGAACTGCAAAGTGTTAAATATTATGGATTTTTATGCTTGAAATACACATGTAGCAGATGGTAAAGCGTTCCCCTAGCCATCGGCGGGGGGGGGGGGGGCTAGTCTCCGCCTCTTGGGCTGCCCCCTCCCCTAGCCGGGAAGGGGCTATGCGTGGGCTTCTTAAAGCCCAGCTGGTGGGATCACGGCCTGTTTGCTGTCTGCAAGTCAATTACCACCCACCCATCCCTTGGTAGGGAATAGTGCAGAGCAACCAGAACACCGATAGGTAGCTAATTGTCAACAATTCCATTGTCTACCTGTCATGTTTTACATGTGAATATTGATGTCTCTTTGTGCTGTTACAGTGTGAAGTCTTTATACTTTTCAAAGAAATGGAAGGAATGAAGTTCCTAAGAGGAGGGGTCGGTGACCAGTTTGCCTTTGTCGTGGCGGCTCTTGGGGGGTAGGTCTTTGGTCTTGCCAGACTGGGAGCTGGGCTATTTAAGCCCGGGGGGCGTGCGAGTGGGCAGGGTCATTTAGACATGACTTCCGGGAGCCCGCTCGCGACAACGGACGGGTCACAGGGGCCCGGCCATAATGGGCACGGGGTCAGCGGTTCAAGGACCGGCTGACCGGCCCCTCCTGACAAAGGAGCACTCTGACAGGGAGTGGCATTAACCCCTTTAGTTATTTGTTATAAAATAAATAGCCGCGGCCTTTTATACCTCCAGATCCGCTCTCTGTCGTTATTCGTACGTTGCACGTGTGGTCAGGGCAGGGTGGGAGAGGGGAGCTACCTCGCAGCCTCCCAGGTCACGCTGGTGCACTATTTAACAGTTGAGTCATTGAAAACAATGGTTAAGGAGATAATGCCTGCATTACTTAACGCATTATTCTGCGTGTTAATTTGCATTAACCATAATACATCTCAAAAAGGAGAGAGAGAGACCAATGTTTCTCGAGTTTTAAGCACTGTATGTATCTCCCTCCAAATAACATGTGGCTATACATATCTGCTGGTCGAATTTTGACAGTTTCGCCCTTCTCATAGCTGCGGTATTCATGATTTTATTCTCTGAACAAGAACAAGATTGCCTGGCGGAATCAGACTTGTTTCAGGAGCCTAGTAGAAAAAAGCCAATCTCACTGGACGATGACATGGCGGCTTTCTATTGGTGGATGTTGGTCATACAGTATATATATTTGTTATTTATGGACAAGGGAAAATGTGGAGGTTGCTGGACTACAGAGCACCTCCCAATTCAAGTAATATAAATAATTATATATGGTTCCAGTTGTAGGTCTGGGATGGGTGTCAACTTTAAGTTCCTACACATGCTACTGAGTTTTCCTGGTGAGTAGCGCATTAGAAAAATTTCGGAATAAATATATGTAACCTCCTATAGGATACAGCTATGCATGCTGCCCCCTGCTGGCTCCTCCCTGGTGTGTGCTGCTGGTAATTGAGCCAATGACTGTGAGCCTAAAGAAGGGTTCTTGTGACAGTGTAGGAGGTGTAAAGTAGCAGCAGCAGGACTACAACTCCCAGAAGTCACTGCTGCTGGTATAGGATGACATAACATTACAGCCAATCAGTGCAAAGGCCTGCGACCCAAAAGAATGCCGGTTGAGAAAAGAAAAGAGCACAAAAACGAGAGAGAGCTACAGAGACCATGGAGATAGCAATCCCTGTCTCATAGAGCTGTCACGACCCGAAGGTATTTCAGGCTAATTCAGGGTGACCTGAGAATGAGACTGTGAGGAGGACGGCTCAGTGAAGCTGGGTGACGTGCTCCCAGACAGGATCCCCTGGTGGAGTCCGAAGTGGAGCTGCAGCCTACCAGACTAAGGGAGGCATGAGTAATTACGGAGTGGATCCTCACCACAGATAAAGGGTACTGAAGTCTTTGCGAAGAAACAGACCTGCTACAGTAACATACACTTTCCATAAGAGCTCCAATATGGTGTCGGCACTCACACAAGGGCCCCTGATAACATAGGGTCATGAGGACTCTGAGAGAGACGTCGGCACACAACTGCGTAGCGCCTCATGTGTATTGTACCTGTATGTAGATGATCCTCCCGTTCAAGGATCACAATTATACTAGATATCTGTGTTTAAAGGAGTTTGCTATAAATACGTTCTTGTTATTCAAAGCCCTGTCTGGTGTCCTATTGTCTGACCTTTGGCCATGTGCTCAGCTAGTGGGATAGCTCCGGTCATTACGGGGAGTAGGACTTGGGCCCCTGGATAAGCATATAGAAGTCAATCTAAGGGAAATAACAACGGGTTATATATAAAATATTAGTAAATCGGGGAGGATTTACTACTTTATCCAAGAGAAGATTTTAAAACACATGGAAGGTGGCTTAATCTAACCTTCTCTGTGTGGCTAAAAGACAAAAATTCCCCTAACTTCGCAACTAGAAAACACAGTTTCTCTGCACAACCATCAGTATTGGAAATAAATACCTTGTAAAAAAAATCTTTACACATATATTTTATTTACATTACTGTATGTTTCAGAAACAAATGTAGGTTTGTGATCAAAGACTTCACTATATAGCTGCATTAAGGTGTGGTGTTATTGAAAAATGGGATCGCAGCAATACTATTGGGAATCTCTGCCATATTCACTAAGAAGTGTTTAATTATACATGGGTTGGGATATGTGGCTCATTTGCACAAGTGAGAAATGTGTTAATGGTGGTAAATAATGCTAGCGATATTATATATATATATATATATAGTCATGGTATGGAGATTTGCACTCACGGTTTGGTATAGGAGGCAGATGCTTGTCCCATATGCAGCATATAGACGTGTGGTAACCAGGGGATCCTGATGACCAAAGAAGACAGCACACCGCAAAGTTGATGTCAAAAAAGTGTATTGCGGCCCTGTGTTCCACAATACACTTTTTTGACATCAAATTTGCAGTGTGCTGTCTTCTTTGGTCATCAGGATCCCCTGGTTACCACACGTATATATATATATATATATATATATATATATATATATATATATATATATATAATCAGTTTTATATATAAACAATTATATATAAACAATACCTCACTTGGTGGATGAGTTGGAGATATCACACTTTTCTACCATAGGACTATGTCAAACCTTGAGGCACAATTATTTAAGCCCTGTGATGCCTGAGGCTCCCAATGCATTGCAAAAGGATTAATATACAATATAAACACCGTCCAAATAAAACACAACACCCAGAGCATCCATATGGGCAATTATTAACCCTTCAGTCGCCCAAGTGGTCAGCGAGGCATGAGTTAACTATGAGCCACTAGGGCTAAAAAAGGGTTATTATATTAATATGTTCTCCAATCTTAATAATGACATGTACTTTAATCACCTATTTTGGGTTAGCTAGTCTTATTTTTGCCTATGTACTGTATATAGAGGCCATTATATACTGTACATAGGCAACATACTGTAGGCCTAACTCCAGCCTACGGTATGTGATACAAATTAGCAATGTTTTTTTGTGGCTGTCGGATATTTCCAGATGTCAGAGTTTAGTGAACAGCATGCAAATGTATGTATGTATGTATGTATGTATGTATGTATGTATGTATGTATGTATGTTTATCTTTATTTATATAGCGCCGTTAATGTACATAGCACTTCACAGCAGTAATACACGTGACAATCATATAAATAACAAATAATACAAATAACACATAGTGGGAAGAAGCGCTTCAGACATAAATGTGACACTTACTGTAGGAAAAAGAGTCCCTGCCCCGAAGAGCTGACAATCTAATTTTAAATTCTAAATGACTAATTTGGCATTAATTGCTTATCTGCAAGCTCATTTGCATACACCACATGAAAAATATCTCTGCATATAGCGGCGATAAAAAGCCCCTTACCCTGCTTTGCCATTTGTGATATAGCTTTAGTGAAAAGGTCGATAAAGTAAATTTGCGTTAAACATTGATAACGCCAATATTTATATTTATCGACGTTTAGGGATTTTAAGCATTATTTTTCAAAATATTCCCATTGAAAATGAGCGCAATAATATCCATTTCAATCAGATTAACAACATTAATTTTAATCAGAGACTTATCGAAAAATGTCTTACAGTATCCTCTCCGATAATGATCTTTGAAGTCTCGCGATGTCACAAGTGGGAGGCCGTTGTTTGGTCTAATTTTTTACTTTTTAACATTTAGTGAGCAGGAAAACACTAGAGTGGTGCAAACAGACACTCAATGTTCCACTATAGTGAAAAGCAGGCGAAACGCGCATCGGGACTTCCGGAAAGATTACAGGAGTTGCCACTGCCGGTATTGCTAGAGAACATGGCGACTTTCAAGAATTAAAGCCAACACAGGAAAAACATAGCACGCCAAAATCTGGTCCAGTTATTTATTGAAGACAAACATTTTTTGAGCCCTCACTACACTGAGAACAAGAGGATCTATATGTGACGTGAGCCGTGACTGTTTTAAACTTGATTGCTGTTATAGGGGAAAGAGTCGTGTATTCTGTCTACCTGTGGACTAGATGTGGTGTGGGTTACTCTCCACTAAGATAACTGTTAACACCACGCACTTTATTTCCTGATTCGACATTCACCCCACGTCCCACTACATACGTCTAAAACATGATTTGGGTTTGTTTCAATATTCATGCGGCTGCCTCCCCTGATATGTAGGAATTTGCGTCACAAGTATGAGTTCCATTATCTGTGTGAATTATATCATTTTTTAATAAAAAAAATATTTTTTGAATGGAATTTTTTTCCTCCTTGTTTATTTAATGAAATATTTGTTAGATTGTGTAAATGCTTAGAGAGCGCGTCGTGTCCCAGGAGGCTTTCTTGCCACAATTTATTTTGTGACATTTTTTAGATTCCAGGTCTCTTTGGCCCTGCACGTTGCACCTTTCACTGTATTTTTGCTCAGATTTATATGCAACAGTAGTGATAACTTGTTCTTTGTTTTTATGCAACAATAAGCAACTCAGATCGGCATGTATGCAAAATACAACCAATCTGTGACTATATCATTTATATTTTAATGCATCCCTCTGTCTCTCTCTCTGCATTTACTTGGGGGAAGTGTTACAGACGCTGACCATTTCATGTAAAGTTCACAAGAGGCGTCAGTCCAGTATTCACAAGTTTTGCACATCTGCAGTGCGGTCAGGAGACCACAAATCACCCTTTATCCCAGAAATATTCCCCTAAATGTCTGAAACGTCATCATCATGAATTAAATATTACAAACTAATTGAAATATGAAAAGGAAAGAATTCTTATAATTGTGTTTGAGTTGTTTGCTATTTTGCTAGATAGCAGCTATATATCGTTACTAAACGTTCGCAGACCAGACCATCGCATGTTTAAAAATCCTGAGCTGCTTACTGCTGAGATCTGTTAATTGGAGATACGGTATCAGCAGTGATTTAATCTAAAACTTGACTGATATGCTCATTGATTATCGCATTTTAATTAATCACATCACAAAGCCCATCACAGATTAACATTAAGCAATATGGATTTCTTTGCACAGATACCGACACCGGTAAAGCAGACGTCCAAGCTGCCGTTTAAACAAAATATATATTTTTTTCCCTTTAATAAGTGCATCAATGCAATCCACACAATGATAAGCTAAATTGTCGATCGATCCGGTCTCCTGTGATCGATCAGCAAAGATTCAGCTCAGGAGTTCACTAAATGGCTGTCAGTGCGGCAGAAGAGGACCAAAGATGCAAAGTTCGTTGGGGGTGATCATGTGACCAGGCAGTCACTAGGTACAAAAATTCACAAGTCAGTGTTTTTTACATGATTTCCAGATTCCTTCATTTTCCCGGCTGCCCAAACCATTTCACCCAACTCCCAGTAACACTCTGAGACCAGCTTGGATGTAAAATGGCCATTTATTAAATACATCACAAAAACTTGACCACTCGGGCCAATGGACACATAACACCGTCCTCTCCCAAGGTCAGCGCAAGCCCTGCTGCAAGGCTATTGGCATTGCTACTACTTTACCATGGCCCATTGCGGGGAAAATCCAGGTAACCACTTCCAACCAGTTCCGCTGGCAAGCAACATCCCGGCACGCACAAGCCCCTTCTAAGCCTACGCTGGGCTCGGCTGCCCACCAATGCCTCATATCAGTCCAATATACTCCATCTTTCCTCAACCAATTTCTTTCTTATCAAAATGCCTTTGTTGCATTTTTCCACCCTAACAGTTTTATAAAAGTAATATTCACGGATCCTTTATCTGCGTCGTAACATGATAAGCCTTTTTTTATATAAATGTCTCGGTTTTGTGGAGGAGGTATTAGGTGGCGCTGCAGAGATCACGCAGCGCTCCTCTCCCTGGCTTTAGTGCATTGTGCTGTTAATTGTAAGGGAGTGTGAGTCTGTGAGTGTGTATGTGTGTGTGAGTGTTTTGCATGGTGTGTGGGTGTTGCATGGATGGATGGGAGGGAGATAGGATGGAAGGGAGAGAATGGAGGGACCATAATGGAGGGATGGGGGTGGGGGATGAGAATGGAGGAATTGGAGGAGAGAGAGAATGGGGGGAAGAGAATAGAGAGGTGGAGGACAGAGAGAAGGGGTGACGAGATAGAATGGGGGGATTGGGTTAAAGTAGAGAGATGGAGGAGAGAAAATGGAGGGATGGGGAGAGAGAATGGGTGGAGAGATAGAATGGAGGGATGGGGGAGAGATAGAATGGAGGGATGGAGAGAGAGAATGGAGGGAGAGATAGAATGGAGGGATGGGGAGAGAGAATGGAGGAAGAGATAGAGTGGAGGGATAGAGGAGAAAGATAATGAAGAGATGTGAAAAGAGAATAGTGGAGAGTGTGTGTATATGTGTGTGTAAGAGGGGGCGAAGAGAGACAGAGAAAGGGGAGGGGTACCGTTGGTGATGTCATTGGTTTTTTTTTTTTAAATGTTTTTAATGTGTCCCGGTTTTTACTTTTGAAAGTTTGGTCACCCTAAACCAACCCCCCTCCCCCCCGCCTCCATCATCCAATCCTTGGGTCACCTATATTTAAAATAAATTAACCCTTTCATTACACCTCATGGTTCTGTCGCTGTACTCGTTGACCCTATTCCTTCTAGTCCATGGGCCTACTAACTTCAATTTTTATTTTCAGTAGTCAAACTAATTTGTTACTTAATGGGAGAATCCACAGCATTGATTAACACTGGTCCCTGTACGCAGACTTCCACAGATACAATTAAAGAGAAGTTTCCAAATTTCATCCGTTTGCAGCTGTGCAAAAACAGCTTGGATCACTCACGCTTAGGTCAGAAGATAAAGAGAGGCATATACAGACTGGATCCAGATAAAAAGAAATGATCTTTTGTAAGAACAAGTCTTACATTTACTAAAACAGAAACCTGATCCTTTCCGTACAAAAAAAACCCAACTGGCTGAGTTTGTGAGCTTGCTAAAAAGCTGGAGTTTTTCCCTCAGTTCACGACATGCCCTTTGGCCTTTTACTCACATAAAAGTGAAAGTTAATTTCTGTTTGCGTCAGTCTGATGCAGTCTCTGTCAGATGTTCAGGGTTTATGATTTCACGAGGCACTGGGAAACCTCCCCCACATTACTTGCTAGTCTAACTCTATTACCTGCTGACAGCTTTAAGTGAATTAAGGGGAACGAAATCTGCTGTGTACAGTAGTACATACAGCACAAGGGTTTTTGAGGTGAAGTTGACAAAAACAAATGTTTAACTGAGCAAAACCTAGAAATTTTTATGGAGTCACCTCATTAAATAAATATGGCAAAGCATTTGATTTCTTTTACTGAGCAGGATGAGCGTCTCCGGGCCGAATAATCAAAATCATTTACGTATTTCTGCAGTTGTTTCGCACATGGAGGAATGGAAAGTGATATTTCTGGAATAAATGCAAGTTTCCCTCCAGCTTTGTGCAGTTAACGAGAATAATAAAGTTACTGTCGTTGGTTTGTCTGTTTTCATTTTATAAAATGGAAGCAAGTCTTTAACTCTGCCTCTTTCCCTCTCACTCTGGACATTTTGTAACATGAAGGAGCCTACTTATTGTATGTAATAACAGTTTATTTTTGTTCGTCAAACTTTCAGTGTTAAAACGAACCATCAAAAAAAAAATGTGTGTCCCATGTAGGAATGATAATGACAGAAATTGAATAGTTTTCCATGATAACCTTGAATCAAAACCAGTCTTTTCTTAGATATCCAATTGGGTTTATATGAACCAATTCCATGTCTTTTGAAACAAAATGATGTATGAATTAGACAATGAGCAATTAAGAGTCAGGATATGTACAAAAGTGAGCGAACCCCTGGTTTTATCCGCTAAATTAAAGGAGATCATTAGAATCAGGTGTTTAAATAGTAAGATAGATCTTCAGGGGTGAGTTTGGGATGACTCACCTTATATAAAGATCACAAACTTTGTGGGTTGGTCTTCACCAAACAGGTGTGTGGGAACAGGTCATGCCACGATCAAAAGAAATCTCTGAGGACCTCAGAAAAACAGTCATTGATGCTCATCAGTCTAGAAAGGGTTATTACATACAGTAAGTAAGCTCCTTCATGTTACAAAATGTCAAGAGTCATTGCTAATCAAGGGGGCACCACCAGGCATTGAAAGGTTCACATACTTTTTCACACACAAATATTAAATTTTCAATTATTTGTGGATTAATATTATGTTTTGGGGTCATTTGTTTGATCGGGTTGTCTTTTTCTATTATTAGGACTTAGATTAAGATCTAATAAAATTTTAGATTTGAAATATTTGAAAATCCTAAGGGGTTCACAAACTTTTTCTCGTCACTGTGTGTACAGTATGTGTGTATGTGTATATATATATATATATATATTTATTTTTTTCAAAAATAGAGAGGATTTACATTTGTGTTGCAAAGCCTATCTACAGCAAGAAGCACGTTTATGGTGCACACCTAGGCTATTAAAACTTAAGTTATTTTAATCATGGCATAAATAAATGTTATCATCAAAAATTAAACTGTGTGTATCGTGTTCTTTAAAAACTTTGTGTGGTCAGGGGGTGCAAATATCAGACTCTGTGTTGTGAATACATACCCATCAGGGTTATGTCTGTCATGTGATATTTATATATACCGATCCCACGACGATGGGTAAATGTATCCTACTGTATACAAATGCTGGGGTTGGGCTGACAAGGGTTAATTCCCAAGAAGATTGACCCTACCATCACTATAATGAAATTGCTGTTTGTCGAGGGTATGTAATGTCCAATTGGTTACCCTGACCGCACGACATTTGATGGTATTAAATACAAAGTGGGTCTTTAATAGCCTAGGTGTGCACCATAAACGTGCTTCTTGCTGTAGATAGGCTTTGCAATACAAATGTAAATCCTCTCTATTTTTGAAAATACGTTTCATATCAGCACATAGGGAGCACCCGGTATCTACCTTGATACCTTAGGCAAAATCAAATGACCATATATGGGTTAATTATACATATTAGTGAGCGATATATTCTACATTGTTGTTGCGATATATATATATATATATATATATATATATATATATATATATATATATATATATACAGTTGTGTGAAAAAGAAAGCGCACCCTCTTTGAATTCTATGGTTTTACGTATCAGGACATAATAACAATCATCTGTTCCTTAGCAGGTCTTAAAATTAGGTAAATACAACCTCAGGTGAACAACAACACATGACATATTACACCGTGTGTGTGTGTGTGTGTGTGTGTGTGTGTGTACACATGACATATTACACCGTGTGTGTGTGTGTGTGTGTGTGTGTGTGTGTGTGTGTGTGTGTGTGTACACATGACATATTACACCGTGTGTGTGTGTGTGTGTGTGTGTGTGTGTGTGTGTGTGTGTGTGTGTACACATGACATATTACACCGTGTGTGTGTGTGTGTGTGTGTGTGTGTGTGTGTGTGTGTGTGTACACATGACATATTACACCGTGTGTGTGTGTGTGTGTGTGTGTGTGTGTGTGTGTGTGTGTGTGTGTGTGTGTGTGTGTGTACACATGACATATTACACCGTGTGTGTGTGTGTGTGTGTGTGTGTGTGTGTGTGTGTGTGTACACATGACATATTACACTGTGTCATTATTTATTTAACAAAAATAAAGACAAAATGGAGAAGCAGTGTGTGAAAAACTAAGTACACCCTTACTGCTTCCATAGGAATTAGGTGCTAAGTAGTTGCAGGAAATTCTTAGTTGAAGTAAATGCTGCTCAAGGGGGCGCCACCAGGTAGTGAATCTTAGGATGCGTCCACGCTGCCGCTGAGCGCGCTCATGCTTGAGAGCGGTGATGACACCAACTCTCCAAGCATGAGCCCTCAGCTGTCCTGCATATATTTTCAAGCACGAGCGGGGTGGGAAGGGGCGTGGCCAGGGGCATGACCGAGCAGTGACTGGCACTGATTGGTTGCTGAAGGTCATGTGACCCTTCAGCGCGCCTGGAAATTAATTTCATCTGTCTCGCCAAGCACCTAGCGCCCGCGAGCATACACGCACGGGCATGAGCACGTGAGCATGGCCAGACACATTGAGATTGATTGAACTCAACGCGCCAAGCGCCCAGCGCGCTCAGCAGCAGCGTGCACGCAGCCTAAAGGTTCACATACTTTTCACACATGGATTTTGAATGAAGAACCATCTGCGGATAGATAAATGTTGAAAAATGATCATGTTTTTGTGTCATTTTTTGATCCTGTTATCTTTATCTATTATTAGGACTTAGCTTAAGATCTAATAACTAGCACACAATATTTCACACCGCTCACTATAGAGTAGACAATACTGAGTATTTTACTTTACAAGTGTTAAATAACACAAATGAGTGCTACCTCTAATTGTAGCAATACACAGCATTATATGTATCATGTCTATGTCGGCGCTCCTCTAGTTGTCTCTAAATATGACCATACTTTGCAAGTTAGGTTTCACTTGTGATTTATTATATCAGGCAGGAGGTTATTCAGTGATTATCGCAATACAGTTTGCAACCTAGCCATCACTGTATTATTTACCAGCACTGTTGCTTGGGATCTATAACATCAGCTCAGCGTGTTTTAATAATATTTTATTATTATTTTTATTCTTCACTTATTCACCTTGGTTTTTTCACTAAAGCTATATTAGAAAATTAAAAATGTCTATTGTGATGTGCACCCTATATGTACTTCTGTGAATGTTCTAGTGACTATATCACGTGATCATTCAACTGTTAAAACTAAGATCTAATAACATTTTAGATTTGAAATACGTGAAAATCTTAGCGGGTTCGCAAACTTGTTCTCGCCACTGTACATGTATGTATGTATGTGACGGTGAGGGGGGAACCAGGCTCTTAATAAAGGTGCACTGTACATGTATGTATGTATGTGACGGTGATGGGGGAACCAGGCTCTTAATAAAGGTGCACTGTACATGTATGTATGTATGTGACGGTGAGGGGGGAACCAGGCTCTTAATAAAGGTGCACTGTACATGTATGTATGTATGTGACGGTGAGGGGGGAACCCGGCTCTTAATAACGGTGTACTGTACATGTATGTATGTATGTGACGGTGAGGGGGGAACCCGGCTCTTAATAAAGGTGCACTGTACATGCTTCTCAGTGCCGTATTGTGTAAGAAGAGGACAGGAATTATAAATAGATACATATAGATCTATATATGAAAGATTTCAAGTTCCTGGGGCAACAAACAGCAAAAGATGTATCAAAGACATGAAATGTTACTGAATGTAACGGGAGTTTTTCTCTGATAAAGCTGGCGCACCCATTTAATTCAGTTTTTCTGACAATTATTGTTTATGGTTCTGTAGGTCCATTCTTAGAGGGTGACATGAAATATGAAGTGATAATGCATAAATATTCTGAACAGTTTTTCAAAGTCCTATTTTTTATGAGCCCCCTTTATGAGGGTCTCCGGTCCCCACATTACAGAGCAAAAAAAAGTCTGTCCCAGATTTATGAAAGACAGCGATCGCAATTGGAATAAACTGCATTTTTCCTTTCATAAATTGCGTGTCATTCTTTTGCACTAGTTTTGCAGCCAAGTTTTAATAAATTGACCCCTTAAGCCTTTCTAGCACCGAGCATAGCATTGGGGTTAAATAAACACCCTTGGGTTCAAATTCCATTTTAACACTTTAACACTTTAAATCAGCTTGGATAAAACAGGGCCCCATGTATTGCCCAAGGCACGTATTGCAGCGCACATCATACTAATCTATACCTCCCTTTATCAGCATGCAAGGCACGTATTACATCATACTAATCTATACCTCCCTTTATCAGCATGCAAGGCACGTATTGCAGCGCACATCGTACTAATCTATACCTCCCTTTATCAGCATGCAAGGCACGTATTGCAGTGCACATCGTACTAATCTATACCTCCTTTTATCAGCATGCCAGGCACGTATTGCAGTGCACATCGTACTAATCTATACCTCCTTTTATCAGTATGCAAGGCACGTATGCCAGTGCACATCGTACTAATCTATACCTCCCTTTATCAGCATGCAAGGCACGTATTGCAGCGCACATCGTACTAATCTATACCTCCCTTTATCAGCATGCAAGGCACGTATTGCAGTGCACATCGTACTAATCTATACCTCCTTTTATCAGCATGCAAGGCACGTATTGCAGTGCACATCGTACTAATCTATACCTCCTTTTATCAGCATGCAAGGCACGTATTGCAGTGCACATCGTACTAATCTATACCTCCTTTTATCAGCATGCAAGTCACGTATTGCAGTGCACATCGTACTAATCTATACCTCCTTTTATCAGCATGCAAGTCACGTATTGCAGTGCACATCGTACTAATCTATACCTCCTTTTATCAGCATGCAAGGCACGTATTGCAGTGCACATCGTACTAATCTATACCTCCTTTTATCAGCATGCAAGTCACGTATTGCAGTGCACATCGTACTAATCTATACCTCCTTCTATCATCATGCAAGGCACGTATTGCAGTGCACATCGTACTAATCTATACCTCCTTTTATCAGCATGCAAGGCACATATTGCAGTGCACATCGTACTAATCTATACCTCCCTTTATCAGCATGCAAGGTTTTCTAGGGAAAATGAAGTTGTTTCAGGCTAAAAATAAAGGTACAGAACTCTAAGCCGCATATTTTAGGGTTGTAACAGGGGAGTAATCCCTGTTCAATTAATGTGCCTTTAATTTAGTAGTGTGGTGGTTAACTGCTGGTAGTCAATTAATAAACACCACCTGTCTGATCTAGTTTGCTTACAAAAGCCTGTCGTTTGAGACAGGAAGTGACTCCTTAACTCTGACTGAGAGCTGAATTTTGGAGACAGAGCAGTGTTCTTGAGTCTCACAGGAGAGACTGACCAAGAGAACACACATCTCTGAAGCTGACCGGTCTTGAGCTCTGCCCAGCATAGCTGATTGCAAGACACCAAATAAAACTTCTAAACCTGGATGCTGATTTTCTGTGCACACACGGGTGTGGTTCCAGGAGAGCAGAGAAGCTTACTCTACAGCAGCTAACAGATAAGACTTTCATTATTAAGAGACTGCTTATATCTGCTTATTTCATGCTATATGTTTTGGGGCTGCGAGACATGCTTTACTAAGGGAGATGTGAATTAATTGCATGGGATTTCACTAGAGATACTGCCAAGTGAATAGAAGCTTTGTTCCCCTCCCTGTGTTTGGATGGTTTCCTGATGAAAAGGAAAAGGCACAATAAAGCCTATTATAATATCACCTTATAAAGTCTCCAATTGTGTACCTCAGTGAACGTCCGTCTACAAGGGTCATGTGATTTTTTTTAAAAGATTGAGAATACTATTACAGGGGTTGTCAACTCCGGTCCTCAAGGGCCACCAACAGGTCAGGTTTTCAGGATATTTCTGCTTCAGCACAAGTGACTCAATCAGTGGCTCAGTCAAAGAGTGACCCCCCTGCGCTTTAGCAGGGATATCCTGAAAGCCATGCCTCTTGGTGACCATTTAGGACTGGAGTTGCCTACTCCTGCTCTAAAGCATCTTACAGCATGTTCAACGCCACATATTAGTGTGATATTACCAGAGGATCCTGGTTTACGTCTTACTGTTTTTACTGCGCATTTTTAAGGCAGCTACAAATTCCCAGTGATAAAGAAAAGCGCCCAATGTCAGGAAGATACAAATGATGAAAATGGCAAAATCAATAAGCTGAACTGTAAAAGGCATTTTGAACTAAATTACTGCTTTACCATACCGAAGTAATGGCTAAAATATTACAGTTACAAGACAGCTGAGGCATTTTCAGCATAAAACGGGCAGAGAAATTACAGGTCACATCAAAGAAGAGCAGAGGTATGTGTGTATGTATGTGTGTGTGTGTGTGTGTGTGTGTGTGTGTGTGTGTGTGTGTGTGTGTGTGTGTGTGTGTGTGTGTGTGTGTGTGTGTGTGTGTGTGTGTGTATGTGTGTGTGTATGTGTATGTGTGTATGTATGTGTGTGTGTGTGTATGTATGTGTGTGTGTATGTGTATGTATGTATGTATGTATGTGTGTGTGTGTGTGTATGTATGCATGTGTGTGTGTATGTATGTGTGTCTATTTATATAGCGCCATTAATGTACATAGCGCATCACAGCAGTAATACACGTGACAATCAGATGAAATAACAAATAATACAAATAACAGATCATGGGAATAAATGCTTCAGACTTAAAAATGAACATTTAGGATAAGGAGTCCCTGCTCCGAAGAGCGCAGGAGACCCCCTGCTCACGCACACTGCGAATAAAAATAAAATGTAAGCAGCTTCATTACCTTTGCAACTATCCGCTAAGGTAATGATTTTTTCTTGTTAGTTTGCGGGAGCAGGGGGTCTTCTGAGCTGAACAAAGTTGATTTCAGCCTCGGGGACCCCTACTTCCTGAGATACAGGCCCCCTTACGGGGTGCCGGTATCCCTCTGCTTTGTTTAGATCCCACGGTCACGTGGCCCACGGGATTTTAACATGGGGGTACCGGCACTCCATAATGGGGCCTGTATCTAGTAAGTAGGGGTCCCAAACCTGAAATCAACGCAGTTCAGCTCGGAGACCCCCTGCTACATTACTGTAATGTTCAAATTAAATAAACCCCCCGCGATCGCCTGTTAGAGACGCGCAGGTAGAGTGACTGTTTCAGCCTCTTACTGCGCGTCTCTTACAGACAAGTAGACCCCGGTTGGATTCACACCGCTGGGACCCCCGCTGTGTTAATCCGAAGGGCCATTAAGTCTACAGCGGACCTTCTCGGACCACCACGCACTATAGTGCGGGACTCAACCCGGTAAATGGTCGGATAATGGGCGCTGCATCTGTAATTGGTAGGTAGGAAGGACGTACAGAGACAGTAGGAGGGTGTTCTGGTAAGTGCGTCTGCAGGGGGCCAAGCTTTATCTATCAGTTGTTTAGTATTAGCCAGCGAGCTACTCATATGCTTCGTTAAACAGGTGTGTTTTAAGGTGGGTCTTAAAGGTGGATAGAGAGGGTGCTAATCGGGTACTGAGGGGAAGGGCATTCCAGAGGTGCGGGGCAGTCAGTGAGAAAGGTTTAAGGCAGGAGAGGGCTTTAGATACAAAGGGGTAGAAAGAAGATATCCTTGAGAAGAACGCAAGAGTCGGGATGGTGCATAACGAGAAATTAGGGATGAGATGTAAGGAGGGGCAGAAGAATGTAAAGCTTTAAAAGTGAGGAGGAGAATGGAGTGTGTGATACGGGATTTGATAGGAAGCCAGGAGAGAGATTTCAGCAGGGGAGACGCCGAGACAGATTTAGGAAAGAGTAGAGTGATTCTGGCAGCAGCGGTTAGGATAGATTGTAGGGGAGACAGGTGAGAGGCAGGAAGGCTGGACAGCAGGAGGTTACAGTAATCGAGACGGGAGAGAATTAGGGCCTGTGTCAGAGTTTTTGCAGTCGAGCAACAGAGGAAAGGGCGTATCTTAGTTATATTGCGGAGGAAAAAGCAACAGGTTTTAGAAACTTTTTAAATGTGAGAGGAGAATGTGAGAGAGGAGTCGAGTGTGACCCCTAGGCAGCGTGCTTGGGCTACTGGGTGTATGACAGAACTTCCAACAGTAATGTGGAAGGAGGTAGTAGGGCCAGGTTTGGGAGGAAGTATGAGGAGCTCTGTTTATGACATGTTGAGTTTAGGTCGGCGGAGGGCCATCCAGGATGAGACATTCAGAAACTCTGGTCTGTACAGCAGGTGTAAGGTCAGGGGTTGAAAAGTACATTTGTGTGTCGTCAGCATAGAGGTGATATTTGAACCCAAGAAATGTGATTAGGTCACCTAAAGAGAGTGTGTACAGAGAAAAGAGGAGAGGTCCCAGGATAGAGCCCTGGGGTACCCCCACAGAGAAATCGATAGAGCAGGAGGAGGTGTTAGCAGAAGAGATACTGAAAGTACGATGGGAGAGGTAAGAGGAGATCCAGGATAGAGCTTTGTTACTAATACCAAGAGTATGGAGAATGTACTGTACTGCATGCATTTCTTGCCTCTATACAAAGGCATGCAGGAGAGAAGAGGTACTGTACTGCATGCATTTCTTGCCTCTATACAAAGGCATGCAGGAGAGAAGAGGTACTGTACTGAATGCATTTCTTGCCTCTATACCCAGGGTGGGCAACCCTGTCGCCATTCGCCACTTGTGGCGAATTGGCAGTAAAACTGTGGCGAACAGGGCCGCCGGGACACTCAAACCCCCCCTTTCACCTTCCGTGGTAAGGAGCGCGCTCCAGCGGTGTGTTGACGCGCTCCTCTCCCTCCAACACCCCAGCCCCCTCCAGCAGGCGCGTGACGCGCGCTCCCTCCCCTGCGAGGCCACTCCATGATGCGCTCCCCCCCGAGCACGCTCCAGCGTGACGTGCTGACGGCCGCCCGCCACCACTGCCGCCCGTCACCACTGCCCCCCGTCCGTCTGCCACCACTGCCCGCTCGCCACCACTGCCCCTGTCCGCCTGCCACCACTGCCCGCTCGCCACCACTGCCCCCCATCCGCCTGCCACCACTGCCCGCTCGCCACCACTGCCCCCCGTCCGCCTGCCACCACTGCCCGCTTGCCACCACTGCCCCCTGTCCGCCTGTCACCACTACCCGCTCGCCACCACTGCCCCCCGTCCGCCTGCCACCACTACCCGCTCGCCATCACTGCCCCCCATCCGCCTGCCACCACTACCCGCTCACCACCACTGCCCCCCGTCCGCCTGCCACCACTACCCGCTCGCCACCACGGCCCCCGTCCGCCTGCCACCACTACCCACTCACCACCACTGCCCCCGTCCGCCTGCCACCACTACCCGCTCGCCACCACGGCCCCCCGTCCGCCTGCCACCACTACCCGCTCACCACCACTGCCCCTGTCTGCCTGTCACCACTGCCTGCTTGCCACCACTGCCCCCGTCCGCCAGCAACCAGTGCCCACTCGCCACCACTGCTGCCCGCTGCTGCCGCTGCGATCTGGTAGGCATTGGTGGGGGACGGGGGGTGCTTTCAAGTGTGCTGGGGGGAGATTCTGGGGGGAGATGAAGGGTGCTGAGGGGAGATGAAGGGTGCTGATGGGAGATGAAGGGTGCAGGGGGGAGATGAAGGGTGCTGGGGGGAGATGAGGGGAGATTAAGGGTGCTGATGGGAGATGAAGGGTGCTGAGGGGAAATGAAGGGTGCAGGGGGGAGATGAAGAGCTGGGTGTGTGTATGTGTGGCTGGGTGTGTGTGTTTGTGTGGCTGGGTGTGTGTGTGTATGTGTGGCTGGGTGTGTGTGTGGCTGGGTGGCTGGGTGTGTGCGTGTGTGTGGCTGGCTGGGCGTGTGTGTGGCTGGCTGGGCGTGTGTGTGGCTGGCTGGGTTTGTGTGGCTGGCTGGGCGTGTGTGTGGCTGGCTGGGCGTGTGTGTGGCTGGCTGGGTGTGTGTGTGTGGCTGGCTGGGTGTGTGTGTGTGACTGGCTGGGTGTGTGTGGCTGCGTGCGGGCAGCTGGCAATGGCTGCTTGTATCTTTGTTCTGTACCCAGTCACGTCCTGGCTGTGCCCCTGATCATAGATTTGGGAGGGAATGAGATGAGGGGGGTGTGGGGTACCGAGAATATATAAATAACATACCACCCCACCGTGTGTGTGTGTGTGTGTGTGTGTGTGTGTGTGTGTGTGTGTGTGTGTGTGTGTGTGTTTTTATCATTTGCGTCTGACGCAATTGTTACTGAGTAGTCAAAGTGTTCATGTTTTCAATAAACTTGTTCAAACAATGTGTGTTTTAAATTTTCGCATGCGCAACATAATACCTAAATTCTTACATGGTGTGGCTATTTTCACTTCTAATTCGCCACACTTGTGGCTAAATTGAAAATTGGTTGCCCACCCTTGCTCTATACAAAGGCATGCAGGAGAGCAGAGGTACTGTACTGAATGCATTTCTTGCCTCTATACAAAGGCATGCAGGAGAGAAGCGGTACTGTACTGCATGCATTTCTTGCCTCTATCTATACAAAGGCATGCAGGAGAGCAGAGGTACTGTACTGAATGCATTTCTTGCCTCTATACAAAGGCATGCAGGAGAGAAGAGGTACTGTACTGCATGCATTTCTTGCCTCTATCTATACAAAGGCATGCAGGAGAGAAGAGGTACTGTACTGCATGCATTTCTTGCCTCTATCTATACAAAGGCATGCAGGAGAGAAGAGGTACTGTACTGAATGCATTTCTTGCCTCTATACAAAGGCATGCAGGAGAGAAGAGGTACTGTACTGAATGCATTTCTTGCCTCTATACAAAGGCATGCAGGAGAGAAGAGGTACTGCACTGCATGCATTTCTTGCCTCTATACAAAGGCATGCAGGAGAGAAGAGGTACTGTACTGCATGCATTTCTTGCCTCTATACAAAGGCATGCAGGAGAGCAGCGGTACTGTATGATGCTACAGCCCTGCCATTGGATTCCAGGATAGGAGGGTCCACTCCTGCCCTCTTCTCTTCAGACTTGGAAAGTGGTTACAGTAACTGACTTGCAAAGTGCTTCCTTGCTGCTATTTTCAAAAGAGTAATGTTATCAGCCATCAGCAGACATCAGAAATGAAAACAGTTTGCTTTGGCCGTGCCATGTCTGAGGCAATGGTGAAGCCTTTTCAAAGTGACAATAGATAGGAAAATGTGTGTTAATGATCAACTAAAGGAATTCTAGCACAGCAAGAAATGAGACCCACCCCAAACGGGTTACTATCTTTACAACTTCAGCTGCTAAAAAGGGATCTGTTCAAAGTTATGTTCCCAGATTACAAACAGTGAATAGCAGGCTCGGAAAGTTAAACAGCCAATTTATCCTCACCTGTGCCCCTGTGATTCTGAGTTTAAATAAGGGTGGGCACTTTGGCTGGGTTTTTGATTCTCAAAATATTTTGTATCTTGGTTTTGTTACAACTCAACTTGTTTGGGATTTGTAAAAATTATGGAGAAAACACACACGCACACGCACGCGCACACACACACACACACACACACACACACACACACACACACACACACACACACACACACACACACACATTTTGCTCGGATTCAAAAGGTGATCTCGATTGAACTTTGCAGTTCACACCGTTCAGATTTTGAACCCGCGAACCTTTCCATCCGTAATATAAAACTCAAATGAAATGTGTAAAATCAAAGTTGGCTAACACAGGAAGCACTCAATGTTTAATTTCTTCCCCATGGTGTAATTTGAGGGCTGACTTCTGGCATGCTCGGGCGAGAGGTGTGTTGTGTCTGTTGTTAAAAACCATGGGGGTTGATTCTTATAGAAGGTTTTTTCAGCTAGATAATTTATACAAAAATAAATCTAAATTATTGGTGCATATTCTCACTGCGGCTAGATGTGCGATCGTCGGGGCCTGGAAAAACCTCTACCCCCTTCCAGGAGAGAGATTGTTTTGAGAATAAATGAGGTGCAATCTATGGAAAGATTAACAGCGTATGTTGGACATAATTCATGAAAATTCCAAAAGGTCTGGGAGCTCAGAAATTCGAGGGGGAACAGATGACTGTTTAGTCATTGTGGGTGTAGGGCTGTATGTTTTGCTTCTCAGAGTTGGTAATTTTATATGATATTTGGAGTTGGGATTGTTCGGCGTCCCTGTACTTTTGATATTCCTGTATTATTGGATTTTTGTTTCTCTTATGATCCCGATGTTAAATTGGTGTGTCCCCCCCCCCTCCTTCCCTTCTTTATTTCTCTATCCCTTCCCATATGTCTTTCAAAAACTGAAAATAAAAAATAAGTTACAAAAAAAACTAAGCAGACAATGTGGACCTGACCTACTGCAATCAAAGTTCCTACAACAGTGCCCCAGTCATTCCCATACCACTTACCGCCCTAATTAACTCTATTCTGTCTGCAGGTCATATCCCAAAGACATGGAAAATGGCCAGAGATGTCCCAGTCTACAAAAGTGGGAACAAAAACACTGTCCAACTACAGACTAATCTCTCTTCTCCCAATACTATCCAAAGTCATGGAAAAGAGTGTCCACTCCCAATTAAGCGATTACTATATCAAGACAAATTTCCTCTGTCAAATCCTCTGTGAACTTGACATGTACTTCAATCTGATTTTTCATGACTTGAACCCTGCATTTCCCAAAACAAACTCTTTTTGAACACTGACAAAACTGTAACTATGGTATTTGGGTCTAAGGCTAAATGTCTAACGCTACCAATGACAGAGCTTGAGATCAGAACACCGTTCTAGCCCTGGTCACTAGTTTTAAATATCTGGGCATATGGATTGACTCCCATTAAATATTTGGTCTGCATATTGATACTCTGACTTTCAAAACATATGCCAAACTGGGTGTACTTTATAGGAACAAATCCTCCCTAAGCCCGCTGGGCAGAAAGCGCATCGCACTGTACAGTAGATGCTAATACCAATTATAGACTATGGGAACATAGTATATGCTACAGCACTCACCAAACTCACCTAAGCAAACTAGACACCCTCTACAACTCAATATGCTGCTTTGTCCTTCAATATACAGTATATACTACAACACACACCACTGAGAAATGCTCCAAGAACTAGATTGGTCATCGCTTGAATCCATCCGCAAAGTACATTTGTCCTGTCTTGCCATCAAATACTTTCTGGGCAAACTACCTGGCTATCTGAACAAGCTCCTCACCCCTACCGCATGCAGCAATTATCACCTGAGATCTGGCTCTAGAAGACTGTTCACAGTACCCAAGGTTCAACAAAGAATCCTCCTTCTGTAACCGTGCACCTCACAACTGGAACAACCTACCAGAGACTCTCAAATCTGCCTCCAGTATAAGTTCTTTCAAGACTACAGCTGTCTCACATTTAAATCTTATCTGTAACTTTTAAATATGCCCATAACTTATATTGTCCCTAAGTGCTCATGAAATGTCTGTAAATATCATGTGTAATTATGTATTGCCATTATAATTCTGTGCCCAGGACTTACTTGAAAATAAGAGGTAACCCTCAATGTATTATTTCCTGGTAATAAGGTAAGAAGGTGATCCAGGGCGCAGCGGATTTCAGCAAAAAAGGAATTTATTTTGTTATAACATGATGTTTCAGCATGCCAGTCACTTGATAAAGGCCTTGTCAGGGCCGAAACGTTATGTTATAATAAAATAAATCCGTTATTTTGCTGAAATCCGCTGTGCCCTGGATCACCTTCTTACCTCATTATACAGGACTGCTTCAGATAGGCTATCCCTGAACCAGGTGCATCGGTGTTAAAACGCAAGTATCATACATTTGCTATATTATTGCATTGTATAGGTGTGCAGTACTATCTCTGTTATATGCTTATTTCCTGGTAAACCATTTTATAAATAAATAAAAAATAAAGATGAAATCTTGGGTTGACATTTGTGGATCCTCAACTTGACCCGAAGCAATGGATCTCCGTTGATCTTCATTTCTTCTTTCTTGATTTCTTTGAAGATGTCTTCTTTCTCGTCTTCTTTTTTCTCTTCTTCCATGATGTTGACTTGTCATCACCTTCGCGTCAAATGAGATGCCCTAGACCTTATATAAGGCCTGTGACACACACATTAGACCAGTCACATGGTACACCAACCAATCCGATGCCTTTATGTACCATCACTTTTGGATGAGAATGACCTCTCAAGCAAAAGTGAGGCAATCACATGAGGTATATCAAGCAACCGGATTGGTTGATGTACTGTGTTTTTCTTCCTTATCTTGATTTGGGCTAATAGGCCTATTGGCCATTACTGTAGGGGAGGGAGAACACTAAGTTGGAACGTTAGTGGTCATAAAGTCATGCCTTCATTTATGTATTTGTATTGGAAAGGAAGATGCCAGGTATATATTGCTTTGCAATTGCAATATACTGTATACCTGGCAACTTCCTTATTCTATGGCTAACCCAAGCCAGTTAGTGCAGGGGTAGAGCTAATCCCGACGCAGCCATATACAGTAGGAATGACGGACATTCATTTTGCAGAATTTTTTTTTTTTTAAACGTTGGGGGAAAAAAGATCAATGAACCACTGACTATAAAAGAAAAAGGCAACTGAAAAATACCAACTTAAATTGAGATTCTTTTTTTAAGGAAAAACATTTTGATCTGGTCAAATGAAATATATATGCATATAGGTACAATATTTGAATAGATTAGGAAGCAAGTTATTGAACTGTGCTGCGCTGACTTTATATCTCTGCTTTAGTTGATCCCACACACCTGTAAATGCTCATAACTACTTTTCAGTGATTCAGCATTTTCTTCCAAACACGATCTTTACAGATGTTGCGAATAGAGAGAAAGCATACATCACCCCGAAGCATGCAGTCTCAGTGTATGTTCTTGTTCTCACATGCAAAGTGCAAAATAGAAGCCTAAGTATGACCTAGAAAGAGGAAGATTCAGAAGAAATATTTTCATCATTTGCATTGCCTGAGGCTTTCAACATCTTTCTTATCATGTTACTCACAATAGAATCTGCAAGCAAGTGAAATGTGACATTTTTGAAGAATATTGATTTTTCAATCTTGCAACTGGTGTGTAATGCGTATATGCTCTTTCTTTTCTACTGTAAAATGTATAGTTCCATGTTGTTTTTCTCTATGCACATAATTTATTTAATACATATTCTTACCTTTATTTTTTTTTATAGTTGGAGGAAGATAAAACCTATGAATATGGTCAGTGCATTATTCAGTGATAGGGCGAATGTTGGAAGATCCAGCAGCAGAAAGAATGAGAAGAAAAGAGGCTTGCATCAGATTGCTATGAACAGATGTAGTTTTGAACATCTGGATCGGGCACCAAGGGAAGTGCAATAAAAGAGGATTGCACCACTGGGAAGAAGGCAGTATAAGAGCAGGAGGTGTCAACGAAGGCGCCATGAATGGCTGCGGAGGAAGGGATAGAAAAGGATGGGAGGAAGGTACCTCATACTTATGGGACACATGGGATCTCATGGCAGAATTCAATAAAGTAAATGGACATCCCCAGCAACCCTACTGGTACCAGTTGTGCGGATGGACCAAACTGCACCCTATCTAACACCCACGAACACCCACATCCTAAAACCATAATGGGATCTGGTGTGTAGCTGGACCATACTCCATCCTGAGGCATACTCCGTCCTACACTGAGAAGCCACTTTACCTTTTGTTTCAACATTGTCCCTCATTCCCTCTAGAGTGTAAGCTCTCAGGATCAGGGCGCTCATTACCTCTCTGTGTCTGTTTGTACGTGTTTGTCCTTATTTGTATGTGACCATTTACGTAAATATCAAATATATGTACCCCCATTATACCGTGCAGTGGAATATGTTGGCGCTTTAAAAATAAATGATAATAATATTTCCAACTGAGCTCCATGAGACGGGCTCACAGTTCTGGTTTTGGGAGGCTCAGCTATACATAGATATATAGACCTATTACTAACGAGAATGCCCTGTGATTGGAGGCTCAGCTATACATAGATATATAGACCTATTACTAACGAGAATGCCCTGTGATTGGAGGCTCAGCTATACATAGATATATAGACCTATTACTAACGAGAATGCCCTGTGATAGGAGGCTCAGCTATACATAGATATATAGACCTATTACTAACGAGAATGCCCTGTGATAGGAGGCTCAGCTATACATAGATATATCGACCTATTACTAGCGAGAATACACTGTGATAGGAGGCTCAGCTATACATAGATATATAGACCTATAACTAACGAGAATGCACCGCGATAGGAGGCTCAGCTATACATAGATATATAGACCTATTACTAACGAGAATGCACCGCGATAGGAGGCTCAGCTATACATAGATATATAGACCTATTACTAACGAGAATGCCCTGTGATAGGAGGCTCAGCTATACATAGATATATCGACCTATTACTAGCGAGAATACACTGTGATAGGAGGCTCAGCTATACATAGATATATAGACTTATTACTAACGAGAATGCACCGCGATAGGAGGCTCAGCTATACATAGATATATCGACCTATTACTAACGATAATGCCCTGTGATAGGAGGCTCAGCTACACATAGATATATAGTCCTATTACTAACGAGAATGCCCTGTGATTGGAGGCTCAGCTATACATAGATATATAGACCTATTACTAACGAGAATGCCCTGTGATTGGAGGCTCAGCTATACATATATATAGACCTATTACTAATGAGAATGCCCTGTGATTGGAGGCTCAGCTATACATAGATATATAGACCTATTACTAACGAGAATGCCCTGTGACTGGGGTTAGGACACAAGTGGTACAGTATGACTGATGTGCAGGTCACATAACACCATGTTCGCGAATTTCAGAGATGTAACCCAAATTAGCAAGAAACTACATAAACTAAAATGTGACTAGTTCTCCCACCTCTACTCCTGATTAAAGATGTGGAAATATTTTCAAATAAGTGGCTTATCGAGGCCTTTTCGGTCAAAATGCCTACTGCTATTCTGTAAGCCTCAATAAGTGGGCGATAAAGGCATGAATCACCCAAATTTTTCAGCCATCCAAGACAGATCGCCGGTTGAGCGGCGATAAGCCACTAATCGGCAGGTACTGAAACTCTTGCAATTCTAGTAGCCATGATTAGTTTATCGAGGCTAATCGCGGCTCTAAAATGGCGAGTTTCTCCCCAAATCCTCGTGCCAGGAAAAGTTGGTGTGAGGCTTGAGAGATCCTGCTGAGAAGCGGTGAGAGAGGAACTTAGAAAAAAAAATGTCCATTAATATCAGCACCGGAGACCCCCGGCATGAATCTCATGCAATAAAAATGCATTTAAAGGCAACTTCATAGGCATAGAATGAGTTAACTACCAGTGCCAGGTTTATTGTGGGTATCGGGGGTGGGTGAAAGTGATATTTGGCCCTTGATGGGTGTTTAGGGCTTGAGGGGGGGTTGTGGGTGGAGTTAACCCCTTCAATACCTTTGCGGTTAATACCGCTGTAGCAAGGTGATCTAACTGCTCACCAACAGGCATGTGCCTGGAAGTGGCAACATAAAAGTAACAAAGGGGAAACTATTTCACCTGCCCAGCCTGGTGACTAGTTAACCCTGGCACTGCCTGCAGCTTTACCAGGGCTGCATGCAGTGCAAAGGGAAAGATTATAGCAGGGTGCTAAAAGCAAAATAAAGATGAACATTTTTGCGTTTCCTTCTCCCCAATTACACTCGCAAAAACGACAAACCCTTGTAACCAATTCCTTAAGGTTCTCTTTTTATCTGACTGCCCTAAAATCACCTCCCCTATCCATCCTATCCAACGCCTCACTATCCTCCTGCACTAGCGACAACGTATACACAAAACCTCCCTTCCATATCTTCTCCTTTATTTCGGGCCATAAATGCATCCCCAGCGGGCTACACTACATAAATATGGTTCGCCTCCTTTCTGCCATGCCCGCCTCTGTAACCTCGTCACTTACTCCATCTCTGGGGCGGCAGGCCTCTTTCCCTAATTTCCCTGGCAAAGCCTTCTGTACTTCCACCAAGGCACTGTCATTCCCATGCTCAGTCCTATCAACCATCACCTCACTCCCCCTCTATACATCAACAGAGCTTTACTCACCACTTCAGTCTTATCTCCTGCTCTCCGCTGCAACTCTTCTCTCCCTTGCTGACACCAACTGATGCTCCACATGGACCAGGCCTCCTGCACATTTCCTCTTCAGCTGGCTCTCCTGCAGCAGGCCTTCCCAGGTCCCCGTGCTGATTCTCCCTCTGCTCCCCACCACCGGGCTGCCGTCCGACTCCTGTACGCCCCCTCACCACGGGGTGCAGATCTCCGCCATTCTCCCACTCGCTGGACTGCATTGGAAGCCCGCCTCCTGATGACCATGTTATACGCTGTTCCCCCGCGTCTCGTCCTCACTTGTGTCGGGCCGGTGAGAGACCCACCACCCTTCGATAACTCTTGCTCCTTCCACCAGTCCTCTACGCTGCTGCGGCTCCGCCTCCACACACTGCCATGGAGCCGACCAGTACGTTCGTCTGGTTCAGCACTGCTCCTCCATGAGCTCCGCCAGCTGCTTCCTCCTCGTTGCTGGTGGGCTAAAGCTGGAACGCAGTCTCTCTGGAGACCTGGATCTTCTGTCCCTTTTGGGTTAGTCACTACCTCCCAGTGCCCACTGCACTGGTCTGATCACTATTACTGAGGGGCACACTATTGGCAGTGAGGTGCACACCACCCCCTAATCCCAGCCCTCCAGCAATATGGCTTCTCAGCCAAGTCCCCTCCGTCTTGCGATGCCTGCTGCCTTATCTTCCCTAACAGGACCTCCAACTCACTGGGTAACATGCTCCTGACCCAGTCATCCCACCCACAGCACCCAAATCCACCCTACTACTGCGACTCATGATAAAAGGTAAGAAAGTGTTAAGGTGAGAAAACTAACGCCAAACTGACACCTGACTGGGAACTGGCCTAACCTGTTCTCAGTTGTCATCAAATGCATGCCCCTGCAGCCTGTTACCGACCTTTTCTATGCTTTACTTAGTGCCTCCCCCGCCATCATCCAATCATTGGGCCTCTTGTATTTCAAATGACTTAACCCTCTCATCACCCCGCAGGGTTCTGTGACTGTAGTCATGGGCCCGATTCCCTATATTCTATGACCCTACTAGATGGCTGCAGCTTGTAGACTTTGATAAACAGCTTCAGTGTCCGCACTCTGCACTGCCCTCAGGCAGACAGCAGGACTGTACGTCTCAGCCCCTGAGGGACTCTGGTTTACCGGCCCGTAGCCCTTATTTGCTGCACACTGCTTTCCTCTGTCCCCCCCCCCCCCCCCCCCCCGAAGCCTCACAGTTTTGTTGTTGTGCTTTTAGGCTTACATAAAAAATAAACTTGTTAACCTCTTCACTGCCAGAGAGCTTTACACCACATTGTTCTGCTATGCGGATGTTCAGGGACTTGGTCAGCAGTTTCTTGTTCCATATTGTATGCTGTGCAACTAATTGCCAGACATTTATCACCATCGCTCATAAACGCTCCTTCCAGAACGCCTGTTACCCAAAGGAATATTCAAATAATCAATAGGAAAAGTTCTAACCGTACGAACTTTTATTGGTTATGTAGATTAGTTTTTTTTTTTT
This sequence comes from Ascaphus truei, assembly GCF_040206685.1. Classification (NCBI taxonomy): domain Eukaryota; kingdom Metazoa; phylum Chordata; class Amphibia; order Anura; family Ascaphidae; genus Ascaphus; species Ascaphus truei. Next base: position 302,380,032 of record NC_134487.1, on the reverse strand, counting down.
ATCTTGCAAGAAAATATATACATACATATTTGTTATCACATTGTCTGGAGATATTGACTTGTATTTGCTTTTTTTTTTAACCATTAGTCAAAGAAATAGCAGAGCAAAGCGCTATAACGCGAGTCACCAATGCCAGTCCACCAAGGCCACCAATTAGTGGCTCAGTCAACGGCTGCTTTAAGGTATGGAACATGCCCGAGTCCACGGTGTGCACCCTTTATTCCCAAATTATAACTGAGCTGGTGAAACCCGCTGATATATCTGTGGGCAGTGGCTACGTAAGGGTTGGCAAACTGCAGCCCCCAGGGAGTAGAGCGTATGTTTGTCACACTTCTGAAGCCACAGACTTTTATACATTTCATGCATAATAATAACAATCCGCAGGCATTGAGGTTCTTTATTATGAAGGGGCTGTTTGCCCTGAACTGTCATTTTTTTTTGCCCTCAGATATTATAATGTATTGACACTATTTCTGAACATCTTATAGTGCAGGGATGGCCAACTCCAGTCCGCAAGGGACACCAACAGGTCAGGTTTTAAGGATATTCCCTGGCTCAATTAGTTGTCCAGTTGTCATTATTGTTCAGGAAATGTATGTAACCCCCCCTCAATAAGGTTACCAGTTTGCTGCAAGGGGTTAATAGCAGAATAGGATATGCTAGGCCCCACATTGTGTGGCATACTGACATCACAGGGGAGTATATAGGAGAGGAGAAAAGTTCTTGAAGTTTAGGTTCCTGGAGGACAAGAGGAGAGGAGCCACAGGGAGTGTAGATAAGGATTATGTTCATAAAGTAGTAGGAGATTCAGGCCCCCCTGTTTGTTATGTTACAGATAGGGACAGTGCCCTTATAGTAAGGATCCCAATTAGATGTCTTACGGAACCACACAGGTACCACAGAGGAAGAGACAGACACGTCACAGAGGGCCACATGCAGAAGTCTCCCGGGTGTCCGCGGATTAGCTCTACAAGCGGATCCACCTATGTATTCTCCTTAATCAGTATGGAAGTGGCAGTTCCCAATCAGGAATTGGGTATAGTAGTTACCTGCACGGAACTGGCCAGGATCCCCCTAAGGGCCCAAAGTAGACTGGGTATAGTGGACATTACTCCGAAGGGGGGCCCGGTCCAATACAAGTAACACAGCAAAGTATATGCACCTCCCTCTCCATGTTAATATTGGGCACTTAGGGAAGCACTGTGTCAATGAGTAACCAAGAATACTTAAAGCAACGTATAACTATGTCAAGTATGTATGTGAGGTGTCCCCGTGCCGGGGACCTGAATAAAGATTGAGTTGTACTACAAAAGTCCCTGGCACCCATAATTTCCTCCCTTGCTATCTTATCACCTGAATCCAGCTCCCTGAATTGAGGTAACCTATGCTGAGTATCCAAATACTGCGCCCCGATATAATCTCCATAGGCGCCGAGCAGGGAGGGGTTACATATATAAAACTTTATGGCTTCAAAAGTGTGGCAAATATACTCTATATTTGTGTAACTCAGAAACACCAGATCTATCAAAGACAAAATATTAATGCAGTTAGAGATGGGAAATGCGTCAAAATTCTTTTAGTGTGTCTACATCCCCCCCCCCAAATAAAACATTTCACAAATATATAAAAAAACTTTTTTTCCACATTTTATATTCTCTCGTTTTAGATTTTTTTCTTCTTTTAATTTTTTGAATATTCAAAAACTGTTTTAGATTTTTTCATTGCGCTTTCCCCTGGGAGTTACCCTCCTTTTAATTTTGGTTACACAACTTTAGGGCTCAATATTGTCTGGAAGGGCCAATCAAAACCGTCATTTAAGTCAATCGCAATTTGGGTCAGAGACCCCCACGGGAACATTCCTTCCCCGTTTTGTCCCTTCATGATTTCCCTACATGGCGCTGATGTTCTACAGTTTATACCAATCTCGTTTTTTCTTTCTTACAATAAAAAACTGTTTCCTCTTCAAAATTAAGAATTGGGACTTTAATTTTTTTTTAAATTTCTACAGTGATTCTTTCCTCTCTTGTTTATCCTTGTAAGTCAGCGGGCTTTAACGTGGCGCCATTTGCCATTTCCTTTCACGTAACAGGCGTGAGCTCTGTGCAAAGAAAGTTGATTTTTATAGTTTTAAATGGAAGTGAGTATGAAATGACAGCTGCGTCTGACTATTTATCCGCTGTATAGAATCGCACGGTTTATAGCGAATAATCATTCGGCTGATAACCGATGCGCTGCACATTACATATTAATTGTAATGGGAAATAAAAAGAACCCAAATAAAACACCGGAATCTTTATTTTATCTTTCGTTCGGAGTAATATCAAGGTGCTCTGTGTATGTAATCAAAATACACCAAGAAGATTTCCTTCCAGGATAAAGCGGTGGCTGCTCTCTCTCCCCAGGAGCCTCCGCATGTGTGAGAGGTGGGGCTTGGAAACACATGGAAATAGCATTGGCAGAACGGCCAAGCAAGGCTCCTGTCCCCCCTCAACTCTGCGCTCCTGGTGGCACCTAGGGTGACTTAGGACACTAACGAGGACACTGAGGCACAATCATAGGACAGTCACACAATGTATCACAAGCAAGGAGGAAGAGAGGAGCTGCTGCTGCTGTCCTGAGGAGGAATGTAGCCAGCTGCCTCTCCCCCACAGCTCAGCCCCTACTCCCGGTGTCAAACGCTTCTGTTCATTTCCTTCTCCACACCCACATCAGCAGCAGCAGCAGCAGGAGCAGCAGCAGGAGCAGCAGCAGGAGCAGCAGCACTGAGAGAACTGGGAGAACTGGCTGCACACAGCAAAGACAAAGCAGGGCAGACTCTGACACTGTCACAGCCGCACTGAGCTAAGGTCCCAAAGTTGTTGGTGACATCCCAGGCTGCATAAAAGTTTGGGGGAGGACTTGTCCCCCCCTGCACTCCCTTCTGTTTGCGCCTATGCCCCATCTTCCCAAGGAGGAGGAGGAGGAGGAGAAGGAGATTCAGTTCCACGATTGCATCTGAAATGTCTGGGAACCAGCTTTGCAACACAAAGTCCCACCGCAGGACCTCCCTGCCATGCATACCCAGGGAACAGGTAGGCTGAAGCCATGACCAATGCTGACCTGGCAAGGGCACTGGTGCCAACGCTTTGTCACTTTGAAAGCCAAGCTACATATATATATGTGTGTGTGTTCGTAACTGAAACTGTGCAGGGAGACTTTATCTCTTCAGTAACAGAATAAATGTAAAGAAAAGGCTGTGGGGTGATGTAGCAAGGCAGATGTGGGGCCAGAAAGATGACAATTCAGTCATGTCCATCTCATGTAGGAAGGTCGGTGCTCCAGGTTTTGCGTCATGTGTGTCAGTGTGTGGGTTGTGAAGTGTCCATAGGTGAGAAGTGTCCATAGGTCAGAAGTGTCCATAGGTGAGAAGTGTCCATAGGTGAGTTTAGGGAAGTGACATGACGCAGCGATTCTGAGATGCATTAAATGTTTCGGTGCGTCACTTTATTTCAGAGCGCTTTCTTCCATGTGACACAGGCGCAAACAGAAATGAAACAAAGTTCTCTTGGCGCTTCCTTTGTGTGGATACACCTTCCCCCGTGTTTGGAAGTGACGCTCTGTGCAGGATGTAGTTTGCTCTGATGAATAAGGGCGCAATCCAATATAATGTGCTGAAAGATGTGGTACCCGGTGGGTTTGTTGAAGTACCCCTAACCTTACCTTTGTCGGTGCAGCAGGACCAGCATTGACATGTAACTGCGGAAACTGTGCTAGTCATTTCATTTAGTTTTGAGAATGATTGAAGTCATTGAATGTCCCCAGAATATGTGTGGGGTGCACAGCCTGTGCCCCAGAGGGGCACTGAATGGGAACTCCCCTAAAGGACTTTGGAAGCAGTCAGACTGAATGGGTTCCCATTTGCTTGGAATATCACACATGTCACTTCTGGGGTTTTGGAGAAGCTCTGTATTTAAACTTTGTGGTCTGTTGTCCCTCACAACCATATTTTGGGAATGCCCTTTTGCAGCAAGAAAGAACTTTTTGCTGCATTGTTACATACTATGAAGGGGGTTTGTAATGATAATCAGCTAGCACCAGTGTATGCTTTGTTCTACACCTACTGTCATTAACCTCCTTTAGTTTGAGCAGTTGCAAGTTTTAATCAGCATTAACTCAAGATCCTATGGCTTGTTCATCCATTAAACATGCTGGAATGCAGGATATGTCCTGTTGGTTGTTGAATATACTTACATTAGGAGATAACATTTGGAATCATCTATTAATTAATCATTAATAATACCAATTAAAAGATACTAGTGTAAAAAGTATCTGTTGGGCAAATTATTTGGGGTTGCCTGTCTTTCATACATTAATTAGAGATTATTTGTTTGTTTTTAAATGCAAATGTATTCAGCTATACAGTATAAATCAAATTCCAGCCATTTTCCAGTATGATTGATAGCATATGTGTACAGTATGGTGTTACGGCTGTTTCCATGTATAACAATATATGCTTTCATATACAGTACTGTATGTATACATGATTTATAAGCGCACATACAGTACACTTTATTTACATGTATCTTGGTATATACATTTTTTATGAAAGTAGCTGCATGTATTATTTTTAACTATCTTTATGCCGCAAACATGTATTTGTGTAACATTCCTAAAACCAGCAGAGATCCACAGTTTCTAGTCAAAAAGAGTTTGGAAAAAACACTCAGACTGACATAGAAGTGTATTCACTAATTGGAAGCTTTGGGGGTTATTCATTGAACTGTAATAGTGCCAATCGTGTCACTTTCACATAGAAATTCCCGTTGATTTCAATGGAAGTTTCCATGCAATGGTGCCCCAATCAGCATTATTGCACTTTAATGAATAACCCCCCCATTGTCTTTAAACAAAATATACACTTTTCTTGCTTTAATAAATGTAACGTGTATACATGTTACACACTTTTGGAACATTATATGAAATAATAAATGTAATAAAATATTTTGGAAGTTGTTGCTTTTGATACATTTACAGAAGAAATAATTTATATTTGACATTTCCTGTGAATAACCGTAAGACCGAATTTGACATCACTGTGTAAGGCCAAAAGTACCACAGCATCACTCTAACATAGGAAGGTGTTTAAAAAATATATCAATGGTCATTTGAGAGTACTAAAAAAAGGAGAACATTGCACTTTCATATGTAACAGGATGCAGACATGTTACTGGGCTCAGCTTGTATGTGGAACGGAGCAGGACAGATGCTGAGAAATACAGATTAATTGATGCATCAAACAGATCTCCGGATCCCAGTGTGGGTAACAGAAAAGACCAAATATGATCCCTGAGAATTACATTTCTGTTGAAGACAGAAGCAAATCGATGTAACAGTGTCCTGCACATTTTAAGCGATATTTTTAGCCAGAGCCTTTTTAGAGAAAAGTTATTAAGCGTGGAACATTTTTTCCCCCTCTCGTTTGGCTGAGAGCATAACAAAGTCTGTGTTTAGCAGGAATTTAGGTCCCCATGGAATTAAAGAGGCCATGGGTAAATGTTACTCTTCAAAACAGATTTCGGTTTGAACATGTGGAAATTAGGATGGAGTACGTTTTGTATCAAAAGCAAATAAAATATGCTGCTTAAGTCTAACGGTTTAATATGCACTTCCTGTTACCAAAAGAAATAACCGGATGAAAAAAATACATCTATATCATTGTTTGCTTAGGATGAGAATTATATTTCTTGCCAGTTGTAATGCCCTATATGGGACCCTTTTACTGTAAATATTCTCTGCGGACTGCGCTCATGCCGCACTTTCAGTTACACGCTTTTCCAATGGGCACGTTGGAAAGATGAAAGAAGTATTGGCATCCAGCAAACACACTTTGTACTGTAGCTACATAAAAGCAGCCTGTGTCAATGACTGATCCACTGATTGAGCCACCTGTGCTGAAGCAGGGATATCCTTAAAATCTAACCTGTTGGTGCCCTTAAGAACTGGAGTTTGCCATCCTTGCATTATAACATGTAATTACAATTCCGGGGGAGGGGCTGTTATTGGGACAGAGGATCAATTGCATATTTTTTGTGTGCTGCAAAATGATGAACCCATATTATAAAATAAATACAATCCCAGGGTTTTTCTTTTTCTAAGAGAACACATTCTTTTTGCAGAGATTTAATGGACTCAGATAGTGTCGCTCTTAAGAGTAACATCCTGTAATCGCACATAAGGTTATGGAAATATATTGAAGAAGTCATTTGGGATGTAATGAGAAAGCAGCCGGGGCCACGTAACGAGCCGCAGATATTGTTTGCGGGAGAGGTTAATTATGGTTCAGTGACTGTCACAAGTGTCCCCTCCAGATCAGCGCTGTGGCAGGATGCAGAAAGCCCAGGGGTTGTGAGGAAGCAGTAGGGACCTTTAGAGGAGCAATAATCGGACTGTGTAACTCCACCACTAGGACAGAGTGGCTTGTTCTATCAATGTAATGTCTCAGTTATTTAGTGGGTCCTAATAAGACGTTGTGAGGGGAAATGGCCCAGGCTCAATCAAGAACGGACCATGGTAGAGGAATGAATGGCAGAGACCTTTCTTCCAGCACTATCAGGGCTCTTTACTTTACAGGCATATTTATCTACAGAGGTAGCGTGTTTTGTTTGTTCCTTCGTTACAAAATAATAGTAATCACGTGTAATTGGACATGATTTACTCCTGTAGGGATGTCATACTGTCATTCTCATCCCAATTATTTCTGTACGCCAGAAGTTCTCAACTCCAGTCCTTAAGATCCCCCAACAGGTCAGGTTTTCAGAATATCCCAGCTTCAGCACAGGTTTCTTAATCAGTGGCTCAGTCTGAGACTGAGCCACTGATTGGACCACCAGTGCTGAAGCTGGGACTGATTGAGCCACCTGTGCTGAAGCTGGAACTGATTGAGCCACCTGTGCTGAAGCTGGGATATCCTGAAAACCTGACCTGTTGAGGGGGTGTTAAGGACTGGCGTTGAGAATCCCTGCGGTACGTAACAGGATACACCAGCATGCTGGAAGACATGTCTAAAATGCATTTACCATATATGACATACTATCTATATAATATATAATACAGTACATAATGTGTATAATACATACCTCTTCCTATCACCTCCCCTATTCAAAGTGATTGAAAGGCATGCTGGGTAATATTTTAGTGGCATTCATTTGAATTAATCTGACCTCCAGCAAAGGTCAGCAACATCACAGCATATTACATGGGGCCCCTGAGTGCGTCTAAGGCTGCGTCCCCGCTAGCGCTGAGCGGGCGGCGCTTGCGGCGGTTACTTACATATATTGTTATATATTAGTCCCCGCACACTCTGTGCTTGCGCGCTCGTGCGCGGGCACACAAGCTCAAACGCGCTCGGCGCTTAAGTAAACAAAAAACCTATACTTACCCGTGCACTCAACTACCCGCAAGGCCCCCCCCACTCCCTGCGCGCGCATGCGTGCGTAGATGCAGGACACCCGGTGCTCATGCTTGGAGCACTCTCCAAGCATGAGCGCGCTCAGCGCCAGCGGGGACTCAGTCTTAGGGACCACCACCGTTTCATACCAAGTTTAGCTATGCTAACTTCATAACAATATGTGGCTTATACTGGACTTTTCTTTGATATGGATACCAGGAGTGACAGAGATAGAATTGCAGAAATATTCATGTCAAATCATGTTTTTAGGAGGGGACAATTAAAAATCACCATTTTAATTTCCTAAAAACTATTGTTTATTTTAACTATGGTAACTATAACTTTGGATCAGTGAGAAGGAACCAGGCGAGAGCCAATACAAGCCAATATACTGGCAGCGATCTTCAAAGACAGCTTAGCAGTGACACGCATTTAAACAAAACATCAGTTCATAGATTTCACTTACGTGCACTGTACTATGTTACAATGCCAGGAGAGCTCCGGAGAGAGATCGCAAAGCTTTTCTTTATTAAAACAGGGGAAACGCGCACTGCTGTGGAGTTTGTTATATTTGTTAAATGTTCTAATAACTTATTTTTTTTGCTGCATTGTTCACTCATTAACGTATGAGCACACTATTAGACCCTAACAACAGCAGCAGGCATTATATTGTGTGCAATAACTGTTAGTTTGTGATTTTTACAGTTACGTTTTCTTGTCTAAATATAAAAATCTAAAGAACATATATTGAATTATGAAACAACTGCAAAAAATAGCAGAAAATGTGCTGATGACTGTGTGCTTTCAGGTTATTGCAAGCTCAGCATAGTATGTGTTATTCAGTAGAGATGCTTCTTTTAATGACTTGCAATGTGTTTTGCAGATACCCTGCATGTCTGCAGCTAGTATCACTATATTTAACTTACTTTCTGTGTACTGTATACGTTCTCATAATCCAAAACAAGAATTTTGTTTGTTGCTTCTTTTTAAACCAGTAATGGTTAGGAGAAATAGAAGAGTCCTCCTACACTGGTGCTACAGGTAATCCAATATAGCCATGATAATAATAGTGAAGCCGAGACCATATATAAAAAAAGGCTACGGAAGCCTGAATGGGACAAACCGTAGCCTTTTTTCCTGGTCTTTGTCATCTGACCCTAGGTGTTTTGGCGCGAACCAGCAACAACCACGGGAGCAGTCAGGGTATTTAAAGAGGTTACTTACAAGTCGGGTTACTCTTTGATACAGCACCCGCTGGGTGCGAAACGCATCAGAGGCCCCTATTTTGCCTGTTCTGTCTAACTAATTTAATAAATATTTTTGTACTGGATGTGAGCCCCCAGCCCTAGTCTTCTCGCAGTGATCAGTCTTCAACATCCACACTCTTTTTAAACCATGTGTCCACATAGGTAGTTACAATTTTAAATGCCTACTTCATTAAATATAGTATAAGGCAGGGGTGGCTAAATCCAGTCTTCAAGGGCCACCAACAGGTCAGGTTTTCAGGATATCCCTGCTTCAGCACAAGTGATGCAGTCTTCAACTGAGCCACTGGTTGAGCCTCCTGTGCTGAAGCAGGGATATCCTGAAAGCCTGACCTGTTGGTGGCCCTTGAGGACTGGCGTTGGCTGCCCCTGGTATATAGTAATGTGTGTGAGTTATATTACTTTTCTTTATATCATTAACCAAAATGGGAAGTTAGTTGAAAGCACAGTTCGCCAGTCTTCTAAACAGATTTTATTCCCCGATATAAGTAATAATAATACGTTCTCTGTGTAATACGTATCAAATATAACCCCTTCACCACCAGGGGGCCAGCAGTGCATTAAAACGCAAAGCATTGCTTGTCCCTCTGGCAGGGAAGAGGTTAAAAAACATAGCACTGAGACTTTGAAGGAATCTTTTCTCGGAGAAGTTAAAGCGCTCAGCCACCTAACACTTTCTCTATTTTAATAGTTTTTTCATGGCTTAAGTTGTACTTAAAAGCGGTTCAGATTTCACAACTATATACATAGTATATATTTTTACATTTCTTTTTTATATATAGGGATATAGTTGTTTATTTATTCTGCATTTGTCACAATGAAAGGTGATAAATAATTTTTTTACTACAGTATTTTAAAGTTTCGTTTATAACAATTACTTTTTAAATGTAGGCACACAAATAAGAAAAAGCTTAGTAAATGTCACTGAACATACAAAATATTTTCTTTTGTTTAGGGTTAGGTAGAGGCTCAGAAAAAAAATGTAAGGAAGGTTCAAATTAATTCCAAAGACGCTTTATTTATGTCTCAGCGAGACACGGTGTTTAGGAAATCACAGCGGGAACGATTTTCAATAATTCATTAAAAAATTTTTTTTTATATCAGTGCTTTAGAAAAATAGAAACCCCCCCAAAAAGGGGTGGCCAACACCAATCCTCAAGGACTGGACTACTGATTGAGACACCTGTGCTGAAGCAGGGTTATCCTTAAAACCTGACCTGTTGGTGGCCCTTGAGGACTGCAGTTGGCCGCTCCTGCACTACAAGATGTAACAACGAAGCATGTGAAAGAGAAGGAGAAGAAGAAGAAGAAAAAGAAGAAGAATGAGGAGGACGGGCGATGTGCACTAAACTTTTCTTTTTTTAATAACTTGTAATATTAGAACTGCCCCTTTCCAAATATCTCCTCTACTTCTAGAGACCCGTGTATCAACGCACAGAAAATAGTCATTCTGCACAGCTGTCCTTCCCATGCTGATGCACGCAGTTCCTTTCCATGCTGATGCACACAGACGTTAAACACAAACACTTGTTTTGTTGCAAATCATGAAACATGGATACTCAATTTTATTTTTGTTAACCATCTTCTTTAAAAACGGGGACAGTGAACTAGGTCATAAAGGAGAGAAAAAGTAAGGGTTATCAGTGACAGCAAGGTGCACGATACTTCTCTATCCCTGCTGAGCTCAACTCCCGATAAAGAAACAGTGGTGCGGTTAAGAGGAATGTGGGGAGACATAGTAACAAAGTAACATTCTTCCCACCGATATTTCGTATTTTATCATTACATCCAAGTCTCCCAGTTCTTTAGATCCAAACTCCTTACTGTTGATTTTCCAATGTTACAGAAAAAGCATGGCCAGTATGATAATGTGTGTGAACGTACAGTCATTGGAAGTGTCCTGCGTGTTGCCGTTTAGGAGCACAACCTATATATTTATATATAGCCTTCTCATGTTTAACCCTAGCAAAGCTGGATGGAAGCCAATGCATTGCTGAGCAATACTCTGCAGGACTATGTACAGTATCAATAAAGGATTCAAAAGGAAAAAAAGTTCACATGAATTCCAGATGCTGACACATTATTTTGTATGAAAATTACAACATTTATTTATATTGCAGTCCATTTATTTAACACACAGAAATCTGGTAGGAAACTGTTCGAAGCAATTAACATAAACAAACCCCCTTACAGTGCTGGAGAACAGAAGCCTTGTGGCAAAGATCCTCGTACAAACTCGAGAGAAATGCAATTTCTGAAGCGAACGTAACGTGGAAAGCAAGAGCAATGCTGTGTGGGTTAGCGATACGCTAATTAAGATAAACAAAGCCTTGAGTAACATTATGTACAGAACATGTTTTGAAAACTTAAGATAGTTTTGCAATGATACTTTGTAAGGCAAATAAGGATTCAAGAAAATAAATGATAACTGCAAAGTACAGTACACTTGCGGTATAAACTGAATTGTACCAAGCAAAAGGCCGTCTATTAAAGAACGAGCCATGGATAAGTTATTTTACTGTGTTACTTTCTTTTTAAGGTTTGGAAGTTTTCCTACGATCTGAATGTAGTCATAATACCTAACTTACTACTACAATATTTAACTGTAACAAAATATTAAAGTGCTTGTTTTCTGGAGGATATACAGTATATTGTCTTTATAGGGGAAGATGTGTAATGCCTAAGGTTACAAAACGGATCAGCACACTAATATTAATATTTCCAGAATGTTAAATATTCCTAAAAACATAAGTTTGATTATCTTTATTTCCTACTTCTTTGTGAATGTACTTTGCCCTATTACTGTTTGAAAACAGTTATTTTTTTAGACTCTGAATAACTTTCCTACATTTCAAAAGTTTACAAAATGTAATAAACCTTACGTAATTCCTTGTGCTAGAAAACAGCCATTGCGATTGAAGAAATTATTCCTGCAAAATAAGGGGGCAGCGTTTGGGGAGTTTTCTTAAAGAAAAACATTAGTCATTCTACAAGTATCGAATGTTCTGAATTTGTAATGATTGAGAACTAAATATTATATATTATATTATAAGGTATAAGGATGATTGAAAAATCTAGTAAGAATTGCATCTGTAATGTTTTATGATGAAAGCACAAAACATGCAGTGTGTGTTAAAACATAAAGCCAGCTAACCTTTCTCTAGATTCCCGAAGTGGTAACAAAAAGGTATATTCGGTATCTATGCCTACAGGTCAGGTTTTCAGAATATTCCAGCTTCAGCACAGGTGGCTAAACCTGTGCTGAAGCGGGGACATCCAGTTAAACCACGTTGTGTGAATTATTTAATGCTGGATATTATACATGTGCAGTTTTGTGCAGGCTCCTCCTGGCACTGAATGCAATCAGAGATTTCTTCATTATTTAGGTTGAGTGATTTGAGGAAATGTCCTTTTGCAAAATAGTGAAGATTGGATAGTACTGTATACATGGATAATAGACAGAAAGGTTGATAGTAAAGTGAAACCCCAACCCCAACTTTCCTTATTTAGTTCTAAATATGTATGTATATATGAAATACTATATGTATGTGTATATATATGTATATATATATATATATGTATATATATATATATACATATACAGTGGTCGACAAATCACCAAAAAATCTACTCGCCGAACAAAAAAATCTACTCGCCACCTAGTACCACACGTGTGCTGCTTGGGCCAATAGGAACTCGCCACGATGTTAAATCCACTCGCCCGGGGCGTGCAAATGTATAGGTTTGTCGAACACTGCATATATATATATATATATATATATATATATATATATATATATATATATATATATATATATATATAATATATACATACACACACATACAGGGCTTGACAAATCACGAAAAAAGCTACTCGCCGAACCAAAAAGCTACTCGCCCCCCTAGCCCGCCCCCTAGACCCGCCCCATTTAAAAAAAAAAGAAATTGTATAAATTCCTAGTAAGAACTAATAACATTCGTTTTTGACATAACCATTTATTTATTGTATTACATTTATACTTTACTACAATTCATCCTTGTTACATAGTTACGTGTGTGTGTGTGTATATGTGTTTGTGTCAGATGACCCCACTAAACTAGAAAAAAGCCAGATGTGAATGACTAGTTTCCTGAACCCCTTAAACAGTGTCTGGGTGCCCCAGCTTCACAATTTCTAAAGCAGCACAATGTTATGTGTTGGAGGGGAGGTGTTCCCTACCTGTCTTCTGGGTTAGGGGGGATTCCGATGTCTCCCGTGTGAAGCTTGAGAGTCAGATCTGGAAGAAAGCAGTATAGGTTATTTTGGTGTAGGTATAGGGCAGTCAATATATATATATATATATATGGTAAATAAGATATCCAGCTGTCAGGGTTTGGCTGTCACGCTCCTCCCTTCCCGCCTCTCATTTCTCTCCATCCAGAGCGAGCAGCGGATCTGCGGCAGATGCTGTGCCCGGTGTGACCCCCCCGGTGTTTCTACAGATGACCATTCCGTCTTATTTGAATGCAATTCATACTTTTACTAATTAACCTTGCAAATAAACTTTAAATGTTTTTCATTTTTGAGTATACCGGTCAAAATAATCTACAAGTTTGAAGTGTACCTACAAGTTCAAATTCTGTGTGACAGAATATTCAGTGCACTTTCCTTTGTAGCTTTGCAGTAAATATTGCGTCCTAGAATCTTTACTTATTACTGTACATAGTTATTATGACATATGAAAATAAGGAAGGTAACCTGTATGAAAAAAAAATCAAAAAGTATTGCTAAAAATTCCTAGACTGTTTTTTTTTATAATCACAGGACCATTTTCTGCTAAGGGAGACCATTTAAACTCATACCATGGCATACAAAGTGGGACAAATTGCCTGTTTAGTTAGATTTTGACTGCTGGACAGAATAGAAAAAAACATCTGGATTTGCCAATCAGACATCTCTACCTCACTATGACCCCAACCCCTCCAAAATAATAAGACCACATTTCAGTCCCCTTCCCTTAGAAATAGATCCCCCAATGAACCAAACCCCCCACCCCCCATTGCGCCTCAGAGACACCCCCCGACCTTCCAGTATCAGCTGCTCAGTGTCCTTGTCCCTGCACAGCCCGGACACGGTGGAGTTGTGGAGCTGAAAAGGCGGCTGCATTGAAAATCTACCGCTAAGTAGGGACGGAAGAGGGGGTGAGGGGTCCCGGGCCCTGGTAAGACATGGGTCCCCCTTAAGCATCTGAGGGTCCCCCAGTTTAGAGATCAGACAGATCTCCATCACTTCCTACCCATTGGCTTTCCTTGCCTGATTATTAACCACATTCGTTGCAGAGTGCTGAGCAAACTACCAGGAGCTTTTATTAGTTTTATTAGCATAACTTGATAAGTGATAGCATTTGATTTTCTGACTCCTGCGTTAGCGCTGGAGTACACAGGGGTACTGAGAAAAATAAATCCCTAGTTGGTGTACAACAGTAATGGTTTGATGAATGATTTAAAACTTATAATTTTATTGAGTATAATATTAATAAAATAAGGCATCTATATGTGGTAATACGTAGCATAAGTTAAGAACTAAAAAAGAACTGAGTGTTCTGTGATGGTGTGCACGGTCCTGGCAGTCTGACAGAACGCTCCCATGAGCGCCAGGAAGCGGCTTGTGACCCGGTTTGAATATATACACCGGTTGTTATGTCACAGGTTATCAACAAGGGATAAGTAGTCTATATGAATTAGGTGAACTTATACAGAGAGGAATATAGTAGGGGTAGTTTGGAGTAATATACTATTCGCTCTGCGGACAGACACATGTACATAGGGATGTAGGGCCAAAATATACTGTTGGTGTATATACTGTAGCATCCAAAGATTTGTATGTGTGTCCCAGACCTATATCTGCCCAGACCCGCAGTGATGTGATGCCAGTGATTGGCTGTCAGATCTCCATGGGCTTTATGGGGGAGAATTAAAGCTCACAGTTTGTCTGCCTGGAGGAAGGGGAGGCTGAAGTGACGGGGCGCTCACACAAGCCATTTTAAGCACGCATTCAGGTTCCTAATTTGAGGGGGTGTGAGTTTGTGCAGAAAGAAATCAAGCACAAAACGGAGAGCTTTTTCCTCTCGCTGTCCTGATCAGATCTGTTCTGATCAATGAGAAGCGCGCTCCCTCGTGCATCATTACCTTAGGCGCGCTCCAGCCTGGTCAGCCCCCGTCCTCCGCATGCACACGCTTTCCTGGTCTGCTGGATTCTTTTAGGCGCCCCAACATAAAAGAAGTGTCTCCTGGGTGGTACGTTCCGCAGTGGCGCGGGACCTTCGTGCTCCAAGTGCCTCATGGTCCCCTGCGCCCCGACTGCCCGCTCACCCTCAGCTGCCTCCTTAACTAACGTCACGCTACACAGTGCGCACCAGCCCCGCATGCACTGCTCCGAGGCTGCCTCCTCATCTCGCGCCCTCATCTCACTGTGGTGCGCGCCAAAGGACCTCAACCAATCAGGAGGGGGTGGGGGGGGGGGCGAGATTTTTATTTTAGGCACGCAGCACCTTCTCACACAAACTGGAAAATAAGAATCACAGGAAAATTGCTTAAAGAACCATGATGGCGCTCGTCTGCCTTCCAAAAAGCATGGCGAGCGCGCAAGTGCATTTGTCGAGCTATATATATATTTATAAATATATATATTTATTTATTTTTCTGTAGCCTACCTGTGTCATAATATGTACAGGTCACTTCTTTTTTGTATTTTGGGTGAACAACATGAAGTGGGCATTTTTTTTTCTAATTCTGCATTATTTTATGTCAATAAATGGATAATTTAAGAATAAATTGAATACTATTTTTTCCTTTAGAAATGTTCAATATAACAAGGTATGTTTGCCTTTCATGACACCATAATATGCTTGTTTTCCTTTCCTCCAGTAAAAGAAAGGAACGTGTGTGTGTGTGTGTGTGTGTGTGTGTGTGTGTGTGTGTGTGTGTGTGTGTGTGTGTGTGTGTGTGTGTGTGTGTGTGTGTGTGTGTGTGTGTGTGTGTGTGTGTGTGTGTGTGTGTGTGAGATTTGTAACAATGTACCATTACTTCTTAAGCACAGTATGAACCCACAAGACAATATGAGAAATTCTTCAAACTGATGCTCTGTAGCTGAATAGTAATTAGTGTGAGGGGTTAACGATCTTAATGAGTTAACCGGGTGGGATCACTCTGGTATTGCTCCTGTCACCATTGGGCGATAGAAGGGTATATCTAGCTCCACCTAATGTTCTAGAAGCAGGTGCCTCGATGTTCAGGTAGAGGGCCTCACTGTGAGTAATGTATATAGGTTTAAGTGTATAGTTATGTGTATTAAGGATGTCCTGTCACCATTTATTGTTTTCAGTTCAGGAACGTGCCCTATATAGTTAGATCTCATAGTAATTGTTCTCATGCAGGAAGAGGAGTACGCGTGTGCTCAGCAGGCGTTATCAGAGTAGTGTTTCCAGAGCATAATCAGGTCGGCTCCACCAGAAGGTTCTTATTAAACTCCCGACCCAAGATGTAGGAACCAGGTTTGCTGTACACAGTAGTGGGACATTAAACCCAGAGAGAGCTTTGTGTATCCCTGACAAGGGTGCACCTGAGACGGGGCATTATTCACGCTATGCAGGAGATTGTCCATCTAACCAATACTAAGGGAAACAAGCCTAATTACCTCCCCAGCGTGGGAGTGAGCGCTGCCAGGGGGGACGCGCAGAGTGACCATATTGTTTGTCACCAGCTAATGTCTGAAGTGACGTCTGTCTTTTGTATGGCGAGCATTATAAACCGATGTGAATAAAGCTCTTTTTGTATTATAACAGTTTCTGGCGCCCATCCTTATTCTATCTAAATATCCATGGCCAGCGTGCCCCCACCCAGCACCCTGACCTGGTCTGAGAGACTGAGCAAAGCCTGCCCCCACCCAGCACCCTGACCTGGTCTGAGAGACTGAGCAAAGCCTGCCCCCACCCAGCACCCTGACCAGGTCTGAGAGACTGAGCAAAGCCTGCACCCACCCAGCACTCTGACCAGGTGTGAGAGACTGAGCCCGGCCTGCACCCACCCAGCACCCTGACCAGGTCTGGGAGACTGAGCACAGCCTGCACCCACCCAGCACCCTGGCCCGGTCTGGGAGACTGAGCACAGCCTGCACCCACCCAGCACCCTGACCTGGTCTGAGAGACTGAGCACAGCCTGCACCCACCCAGCACCCTGACCTGGTCTGAGAGACTGAGCACAGCCTGCACCCACCCAGCACCCTGACCTGGTCTGAGAGACTGAGCACAGCCTGCACCCACCCAGCACCCTGGCCGGTCTGAGAGACTGAGCACAGCCTGCACCCACCCAGCACCCTGACCAGGTCTGAGAGACTGAGCACAGCCTTCACCCACCCAGCACCCTGACCAGGTGTGAGAGACTGAGCCCGGCCTGCACCCACCCAACACCCTGACCAGGTCTGAGAGACTGAGCACAGCCTGCACCCACCCAGCACCCTGACCAGGTCTGAGAGACTGAGCACAGCCTGCACCCACCCAGCACCCTGGCCTGGTCTGAGAGACTGAGCACAGTCTGCACCCACGCAGCACCCTGGCCCGGTCTGAGAGACTGAGCACAGCCTGCACCCACCCAGCACCCTGGCCCGGTCTGAGAGACTGAGCACAGCCTGCACCCACCCAGCACCCTGACCAGGTCTAAGAGACTGAGCACAGCCTGCACCCACCCAGCACCCTGGCCCGGTCTGAGAGACTGAGCACAGCCTGCACCCACCCAGCACCCTGGTCCGGTCTGAGAGACTGAGCACAGCCTGCACCCACCCAGCACCCTGGCCGGTCTGAGAGACTGAGCACAGCCTGCACCCACCCAGCACCCTGGCCCGGTCTGAGAGACTGAGCACAGCCTGCACCCACCCAGCACCCTGGCCCGGTCTGAGAGACTGAGCACAGCCTGCACCCACCCAGCACCCTGACCAGGTCTGAGAGACTGAGCACAGCCTGCACCGACCCAGCACCCTGACCAGGTCTGAGAGACTGAGCACAGCCTTGTATATATATCCAACCTGATATTAAACTCCTTTAGAGCCGGGCTAGGAGGGTTACAGGTAATATAGGGGCTTATGATTTATGTAACAAAATGATCATGGAGATAGCACTAGCAGTATGTGCAATAAGATCTAGATAAAATAATAAAAGAAAGCAATAAATAATAAACCATCACATGAGATTTCAAAAGGGAAGTCAGAAATAATGAAGGTAATATTGAAACTATTTTGTCCAGTGATTTGAGCAACGTACTCTTAGAACATAGTGATACTTTGCTGGATGTGGGAGAGCATGGTTTATTCGAACATAGAGGCAAAAAGGCTGATATCAATTATATGGAAAGATAATTTTTTTTGGAATCCTTTATTCATTAAAAAGAAATAAGTGTACTCTAACACGTAGTACTGTGTAACCCTTTGTAGCATTATAATTTGAATACTGTAAATGTGTTATAACATATCACACAACTCCACCACTCAGATATTTTCATGTTTTTTTTTAATGTAATGTTTAAATAATATTTAATTGCACGCGGACATACAGAAGACTAGATTATAGAAACGGTTCATTGGAAAATGTTGAAGCTTATATTTCCTTACAAGACTATTTTTTAGAAAGGTATTAGTGTGTCTGTATTCTAACTCAGCAACGCGCACTCCTCTGGATTCACTGTAACTCTCTATGTATTGTTTAATTACTGTTTGTTTAATAACAGCGTGTGTTACATTGAGCAATGTATTTGTGTTATTACTGCCTGTGTTACATTTAGCAATGTATTTGTGTTATTACTGCCCGTGTTACATTAACAATGTATTTGTGTTATTACTGCCCGTGTTACATTAACAATGTATTTGTGTTATTACTGCCCGTGTTACATTAACAATGTATTTGTGTTATTACTGCCTGTGTTACATTTAACACAATGTATTTGGGTAATTACTGTTTGTGTTAAATGTAACACAATGTATTTGTGTTATTACTGCTAGTGTTACATTTAACACACTGTATTTGTGTTATTACTGCTAGTGTTACATTTAACACAATGTATTTGTATTATTACTGCTTGTTTTACATTTAACACAATGTATTTGTGTTATTACTGCTTGTTTTACATTTAACACAATGTATTTGTGTTATTACTGCTTGTGTTATATTTAACACAATGTATTTGTGTTATTACTGCTTGTGTTATATTTAACACAATGTATTTGTGTTATTACTGCTTGTGTTACATTTAACACATTGTATTTGTGTTATTACTGCTTGTGTTACTTTTAACACAACGTATTTGTGTTATTACTGCTAGTGTTACATTTAACACAACGTATTTGTGTTATTACTGCTTGTGTTATATTTAACACAATGTATTTGTGTTATTACTGCTTGTGTTACTTTTAACACATTGTATTTGTGTTATTACTGCTTGTGTTACATTTAACACATTGTATTTGTGTTATTACTGCTTGTGTTACATTTAACACAATGTATTTGTGTTATTACTGCTTGTGTTAAATGTAACACATTGTATTTGTGTTATTACTGCTAGTGTTACATTTAACACATTGTATTTGTGTTATTACTGCTTGTGTTACATCCCCCCCCCCCGTGTTTAGTTTTCCCAGGGACAATGAATGAGTATTAAGACGTCAAACTTTCATGTTAAAACGTCTGTTGCCAAACCCAGCCCTGCTATATAGTGGCAGTTTCTTCATATTCGGACAGGGCCGCCAATAGGGCGGGTCAGGCATGATTGCTGTCCCAAGACCAATGCGTCTAGGGCGCCCCTGCCAGTGACCCAAAGTGTAAGGCCCCCCCCAGGCCCCTCCAAGGGCAGCCACTGGCAGGCCAGGCCAATGGCCTCTGGCAGCCCCCACAGACTGGCTTCTCTAAAGCTGTAGTGAGGGCTACCAGCCCCCAGGCCTATATATATCTACCCCGTCCTCTCCAGGCCTGTATCTATCGCTCCCCTCCCTACCAGGCCCATATCTATGTCCCCCCTTCCTAGGACTTTACCTTCTCTCCCCTTACCAGACCCGTACATTCTCTCCCCCTGCCAGACCCCATACCTTCTTTCCCCCCTGCCAGACCCGTACCTTCTCCCCCCCCTGCCAGACCCGTACCTTCTCTCCCCCTATCAGACCTGTATCTTCTCTCCCCCTGCCAGATCCATACCTTGTCTCCCCCTGCCAGCCCTGTACCTTCTCTCCCCTTACCAGACCCGTACCTTCTCTCCCCCTGCCAGATCCATACCTTGTCTCCCCCTGTCAGACCCCATGCCTTCTCTCCCCCTGTCAGACCCCATGCCTTCTCTCCCCCTGTCAGACCCCATGCCTTCTCTCCCCCTGCCAGACCCATGCCTTCTCTCCCCCTGCCAGATCCATACCTTGTCTCCCCCTGTCAGACCCCATGCCTTCTCTCCCCCTGCCAGACCCATACCTTCTCTCCCCTTACCAGACCCGTACCTTCTCTCCCCCTGCCAGACCTGTATCTTCTCTCCCTCCATGCCAGACCCATAACTTCTCTCCCCCCGCTAGACCCATACCTTCTCTCCCCTGCCAGACCCATAACTTCTCTCCCCCCTGCCAGACCCATGCCTTCTCTCCCCCTGCAGACCCATGCCTTCTCTCCCCCTGCCATACCCATGCCTTCTCTCCCCCTGCCATACCCATGCCTTCTCTCCCCCTACCATACCCATACCTTCTCTCCCCTGCCAGACCCATAACTTCTCTCCCCCTGCCACACCCATGCCTTCTCTCCCCCTGCAGACCCATGCCTTCTCTCCTCCTGCAGACCCATGCCTTCTCTCCCCCTGCAGACCCAAGCCTTCTCTCCCCCTGCAGACCCATGCCTTCTCTCCCCCTGCCATACCCATACCTTCTCTCCCCCTGCCATACCCATGCCTTCTCTCCCCCTGCAAGACCCGTATATTCTCCCCCTGCAAGACCCGTATATTCTCTCCCCCTGCTAGACCCATACCTTCTCTCCCCCTGTAGACCCATACCTTCTCTCCCCCTGCCAGACCCGTATATTCTCTCCCCCTGCTAGACCCATACCTTCTCTCCACCCCATGCCTTTACCTTTAAATCTAAGGCGCAGCCCCACATAGTGCACTAGTTCCAGTGATTTCCGTTTGGCCGCCCTGTAATCGGGTAAAGGAAATAATTTCCTCCCTGAATAGAAATTAATTTAACAACAATCTCACACCGATAAACATTTGAAAATCATTTTCCAAGTAAATATGGAAAGATAGTTTGCCGGGGCTTGGGAGGGGTTTGGCTTTCTTAAGTTATTCCACTTATTTGATGCCCCAGCATGTTCAGCAGAAACCTCTGAATGCAAAGTGCATTCGCTGTGATCGTGTCCTCAGAGCCATTCAAGTCAACTTAATGTAATGGGCAATTAAGGACTTTATTCAGTAAGCTCTGAAGTGTCCGGAACGGCGATCGTCCATTGTCTCCCGTTCACTTGAATGGGAGTTTTTGACCAATCTTTGGGATTTCCTGACTATCACGTTTTTGCTAACCCCCCTCTCGGACTGGTGAGGGTAGGCAGACGCCGGCAGGTTGGTGAGCGGTTATTCCCGGATTTTGATCCTCTTCATCCCAACCGAAGAGAGAATTTTAGCCTACTAGAGTTTTATATAAAAAAAAAAAACAAGCACATTTTGTGCTAGAAATCCTTTTTCTTTTTTTTAATAAGGAAGCAAATGATATTATTACTTTTTTTGTAAACTAAAAGGGTCTGTACCTTTCCTTTGGTTGTCAGAAGGCCTTACAGAAATCATATATTGCAGCCTGACTCAGGAGCATTGGCACTATTCTCATCCTGTCTCCTGCGATCATTAACCGCTTTCTAAGAAGCAGAATATTGGCTTTTGGGAGGACTGGGTGCAGTCCCACTTCCACACACCAGTTATTGGTTTTCTTTTTAACATCTATTATTATTTTCTTTTATTATTGGATTTTTTATTTTGGTGGAAAAACCAATGTTTATCCACTTCCACATGAAACTGCTGCCTGCTCCTTATTATAAGTGCGCCTTTATTTGATTATGTTTGCTGTTAGATAAAGAATCTTGATTTGGATGACAGAACAGTGCTCTCTCCACTGGTCAAGTTTCCCCCTGAAACATGCGCCCCCTTTTCCATCGCTCTGTTTCCTCCCAGTAAGAGAATTGAAAGTTGGCCAACTCCAGGCTCAATGGCCACCAACAGATCAGGTTTAAGAATATCCCTGATTCAGCACAGGGGTATCCTTAAAAGCTGACTTGTTGGTGACCCTTGAAGACTGGAGTTGGCCACCGCTGACCCAATGTGTGCAATGCTGACCTGCTTTCCCTAGCCTGCTCACCCGTTGGCAACAGGATTTCATGTGCAAAAAGCCGCGCAGAATGTTGGGTGCAATCACTTTGAGTTAAACGCATTTTTGTCATTTGTTCTGTTAGAACATAGACAACATTGTATTACAGGCTTGGAAAATATAGACTGTTTATCTTGTACTGAAGATACATGCAAACTGAAATATAGTTTAAATGTGTTTTCATATGGGATTGCTTCTTCTGCGTACAATTGGGTCTCTTTCTTGGCACATTGTTGCTACCAGACATGTATTGATTCCTCTCTGGTTATGATACCTTCCGGGCCCATCATAATCAATATACACAAATGTTCCTGTTTACAAAAGAAATCTTTGTTGTGTTGTGCCATCGTTTGCCACAACATCGTTTTAATTTTAATTTTGTTGGTCTAACATGGCCTGGATAGAACCGCTTATTTGTGCTGTTGTTGAAATCACTTTGCTACGCCATAAATGTGCTTTGAAACACACTCAGAAGAAGTACTTTATTATTTGATTGTGTCTTCCTCAAATGTAAGAAACGCAAGGTTTTAGTATTTGCCGCAGACGTTCAGCTGGACACGGTACACAGCAAGAAAAGGAAATGATGGACGGAGTTGCTGCACTGGACAAATCCCATTATAATTCTGTTTCCAGTAGCTCTCGGAACACCTTCTAAAACACTGGCAAAGATGAGTTCTAAATCGATGTATAGATTGTATACATATGTTCAATATATCTTTCTAGCAGCCTTAAATAAATCACACCTATTGAGTCTAAAATCCCCTCTTGGGGCCTTATTTAATAAGGTTGAATACGGAAAATTACTGCTGATAAAGTCAATAACGGCTTTTGGCGAATCCTTTTTCAGATTTTATTGGGGCCGATTGATAAAGCCACGGTGCGGAGTATTGCCCACTAATCCCACCGGGTCCCCACTCCGATCACTCTTCTGTTTTATTCTTCTTTCCGCATAAGGAACGGCAGAGAATGGCTGAGAACATTTTCGGTGGAAGGAGTAGAGATGGGCAAATTCTTTTGGCGAATATTTATTTATTTATAAAATGTGTTACCAGGAAGTAATACAGTGAGAGTTACCTCTCGTTTTCACGTATGTCCTGGGCATAGAGTTAAGATGACAAATAGTACATGGTTACAAGTATATAGTTACATAAGTAATAAGGGTATACATTATATACAAGACATTGCATGCACAGTTAGAGATAATATATATTATAGGCGTATGTGACAGTTACAGACCAGATTAAAATGTGAGACCGCTTTAGTTTTGAAAGATCTTAGACCGGTGGCGGCAGTGAGAGTCTCCGGTAGATTGTTCCAGTTTTGGCGCCTGGATCCGCTTCGAATTGGCCGGTTCCTTCGCTCCGTGGATTTCCGCGAATCCGTCTCAAAAAGAACGATTCGTCTTTTCCGGATTTTTTTTATATCACTGACAATTGTGGGTTCCTTAATCCGCTGGTGAATTTTAAGAATGCAATCCGTGGCTTCAGCAATCCACATGCAGATTGCATAATTGCTTTGTGCTTCGTTTTTTAATTAAAAAAGTTAGGTTTTTAATATTCATGATATTATAATGTTATATGTTACATAATGTTACATGGAATTCCATTGTTCTCTAGACTCAGCAAAGTCCAGAGTCTGCTGCAGCCGATTAGTGATTATCTTCGTGAACATCTTACAAGCCCTAGGAAGTAGACTGATTGGTCGGTAGTTCTTGATGTCTTCTTTGTCTCCTTTAACTCTGGCATTGCTCCTCTGTTCAGCAAATGAAAATATCACCTGTGAGCACATTCACGTGTCTAAGGCCACGGTTATAGTGAGCGCGACAGCGCGTGTGATTTCACGCGCTGCGCGAACAAAGTGCAGCAATTTTATCGGGCTGGCCATAGTGCGCGCCACCTCGGGAGTGATGAAGAGCGACCGCGCGGCTGATTTTAGTACTTTAGTGCGACGGCCGCATCATGTGAGCGGTTCAGCCAATGAGGGCAATCAAGCCTGGTGACGCATCTGCCACGCCTCCATCTAAAGTGCACACATTGCACGGGTGACTGGCACGCAATGCCATTGTCTCCGTGGCGAGCACGTGCCTACTATAAACGCAGCCTCTAGACAGGGCTGCCACGCTGCTTTTCACCATTATCTCTTAGCATAAATTGCATCCACTGCAGCTAGGGATTCTGGGAAATGCCACTATTCTAGAATTTTTATGTTCTCTAAGCCAGGGGAGCGCAACCTTCTTATGCTGTGCCACCTGTCTTCCCTGCTGCGTCGCCCGCGCCCCCCACTCCCTACCTTAGAGCTGCGTCAAATGACGCTGCGGGGTCATGTGCTGTCACGTCATGTGATCCGCGGCGTCATTTGACACGTGTGATGTCACATAACCCCGCATGGTGACGCGTCACAGAGCGGCAATCTGGGTAAGTAAAGTGCTGCACAGGCCTCACGCGACCCCCCAGTATTTAATTTAAATGCCATGAGGAAGAGTGTGGGACCTCCCCCAGCAAAATCTCCCGCCCCCCAGTTTTCGCACCCCTGCTCTAAGCCACATGTAAAGAGCTCTGCAAGGATTTTCTTCCCCAGCTGAGCTGCCTTTGAGATTTAATAGTTATTCCATTTTACCCTGGGACTGTTTCATTCTTCACTGATATTATTGCCTTTGTCACTTCATCTGGAAAGATGCATTGCAAGTCTACGGTTTCTTCTTTCTGTTCATCTTCTTGCTTATGCCCTGTGGTATCTGTGTTCTTCTACTATTTCTTGTAGATGTAATCAACTTGATTTGTAATAAGTCTTTTACTGTTAATCCGACTTCTTGTTTGACTGGGAGAAGACATTTTTAAAGGGTATCCACAGTTCTTGAGCCTGGATAAATGACTCGCAAAGGTGGCATTCTATTCAAATTCATAATTATACTGTGTAATTATATTAGTAAGAACATTGCTGAATCAAATGTCGTAACACAATGAAGCCTGTTTGTATTTAGGCATTCCATTAGAATGTACTTGAACGGAAATTAAATGTAGCTAATTACAACATATTTAACACCAAAGTACTTGCTCTGTATACATAATTAGTTACCTGAAGTGTGCAATGTACAGTTTGGGAGTTATTTCATTTGCAAACATTTAAAATATAAATAAAAGGACCCAAATCACTTGAAATAACATGAATTACGTGGTAGATCCTCAGATGGGCGATATATTTTTAACGGGACATTATCTATTTCTATATCCGTAACGCGTAGGGGCTTAGCGCTGCGATGTCCTGGCATTTTCCTTAAAAATAAGGGAATGATACATTTTAACAGATGTTTTGCTTACTCATCTGCAAATCATATGGTAATGAGCAGTTTACCTAACATCGCTGATCCTCAGACCTCCGTTACTGCCAGCGCATGATAACGCTACGAGATTTAGCGCCTTCCAAAAGCCGCCGTTACTCACGTCCAGACCCTGTTTATCATTGAGTTATTTCTGTGAATCGCCTAAAAGCAACGTGAGTATAGGACTTAACCCTTTCATTTCAAAAAGTTACACAAAGATATACTGTATATTATGGATCATAAAAATGTCTAAAACACATCATAAACTATACTAGGATTTTCAATGAATAAAGTGATATGTTTGTGTGTACTAATATGTTATTTAGGAAGGAATTAATTTTTCCCCTTAATGGGGTTTTTTGTTTGCCTTCCTCTGGATCAATAAGTAAGTATAGATACAGAATAAAGTATCTGTTGTCTAAATTTAGCATGGGTTGAACTTCATGGACGTACGTCTTTTTTCAACCTCATCTACTATGTAACTATGTAACTATGTAACTATGTTATTTAATGTAATAATGCCTACAAAATGTGGGTGTACAATAATGTATATCCAATATTTCATTTATTGATAAAACGATATATCCATTTATATTGTTGAGGTATGTATGGATATACATTATATACATTATTGCACACTCATACTTTATACAGTAATTATTACATTATATACCATTTTATTAAGTAAAAAATGTAAGTGTAAAAATGATACATTTCTCAATATTATAACAAGATTTGCATCCGTTTTTGGTAACGCACATGAAAATCTTCAGTAGTAGTGCTACCTTAATAATGCTGCCTTAATACCGCGCCTTAACGCTGCAAGAGGAACGCTCAAATGTCTGCCTGACTGAATCCCTATCTTATTGTGACATAGTATCAATAAACTTTTCCCATTTTTAAAAAAAATTCTCGGTTCTTACTTCTTTATTCGTCTCAGCTTCTAATTTGTCCATCATCATCATCGTCGTCATCGTCACCATCATCATCTTATTCAGATAATCGTTTAAAATGTCTAAAGTTGGGGTTCAGGCTTTATCCATTTCACCATCTCTGTTTTCCTTGCTGCAAGGAAACCAATCTCTGCCAGCCTCGGGACATTGTTCCTTACAGCAGGGGGGCGCAAACTTTTTTCCCTGCGCCCCCCTGCCGGCTGTCCCCTCACTCCCGCGCCCCCCCAACCCCAACTTACCCTCGCACCGGCGTAGCAACGTGACGTCACATGACCTCGCAGCGTCATTTTGACGCCGCGTTGCCATGGCGACGCCGGGAGGAAGCCGCCGGAGCCACGGGTAAGTATGGTTTACAGAGGCCCTGCAGCTCCCCCGGCACTTAATTTAAGTGCCTTCGGGAAGCGCGCGGGGCCTCTGTAAACCCCGCGCCCCCCGTCGGCAGTCTCGCGCCCCCCCTGGGGGTCGCGCCCCACAGATTGCGCACCGCTGCCTTACAGTATCTTCTTTGTAACTTTCTATATTTCCAAACAGCAAGGCTAAGGGCTCTTTTATTTTAGTTACCCCAATAACTTCTTCTATATTCTGCAGAACTCTATCCCAAAAAGCAGAAATAACCAGACAATCCCACAAACAGGGCTTTCAGCCCGCCCTTTCCTGGGAGCACTTCGGGCACTAATTTTTAGATTTCTCAATCCCCTTATAATTGATAGCAAAAGCCTGGTAGGAGCTGTGCGGTATCTTATATTGCATCTCCCTCCACTCTTCAGAAATTATAATGTTCCTACCCCGTGTTAACCCTTTGAGTAACAGGTCATCCTTCAATTCCTGGGACATCTTTTTCCCATCTAGTGAACATTTTTCTTAGATCCGTCCCATAGTCCTTGTCCCTAATCCAATCATGTACATCTGAGATAAGAATTGCATTTCTAAAGAAGAGAAAATGCACTAAATAGGATATTTTAGAAAATATTTTTCTCTTTCTTAGATCTGGTATGAGGAATTGGGGATTTGATGTGTGATGAGGAATTGGGGATTTGATGTGTGATGTTGCCAGATGTTTTCGTTAATGAAAGTACGTCTGAAGTTTAGCCATTTACCAACTGTATTATCGGTCAAGTACACAGGGCTCCAGATGAGTAAAATAGGACTTTTTTTATTTTTATTTTAGGGATAGTCAATAGGGAATAATAATTCCTTCAGACACAGATTAGTTTGGCTTTTTGGGTGAGTGCTTGTCCAGAATCCCTGGCTTCTGTGGTTTTGATGAGTAGGATTTGGTGTTTTGCCACCGGGAGACTTTATGTGGAGGGCTATATTTACAGAATGTGTGTGTGCCTCTCCTGTTTTGGGCTGTGGTTTTCTCTCCTCTGATGTGTATAAATGAAAATGAAATTGACTTTGAGGGATGATGAAAACAGACCATAAAGAAATGATTCATGTACTAAAACCGGAATGATGCACAGATTAGCATAAGCCCAGCGCAAGGAGGACATATATTTCAGCTTTTTTCATATTTCTGCTCTTATTTTATGTATTGTGCAGGTAAACGTTTGGACTTATTAATTCCTATCAGGTTTTAAGCAACAGTACTGATAAAGTAACATAAAACACGGACCCTCCAGAGCCTTATAAACCGTTGAGGCTTCAGAGTAGGGGTGGCCGACCTGCCCGGGGTTGGAGACACAATTTCTCAGTTATTGTCACAGAGCCGCAATAAAAAAAAATCAAACTAATACCTAAATAATTTATTATACTGAACAGAACTAACAAATGTTTTAATTATTCATCCATTCATTTTTTTGTCACTGAAATTACATCTAAAATTGGGACTGTTTATAATAAAACAACGATTATCTTTCATATCTCTCCCACACACTCTCTACCCCTTCCTCCTCTCTCACTTTCTCACTCTCTCCCCGTCTCACTCTCTCCTCTCCCCCCACTCTATTCTCCCCCTCTCAATTCTTCCCAACCTATTCTCAATTCTCTCCACCCCACTCTCAATTCTACACACCCCCTGTACTTTACCTTGGAGCACAGTCTCTATTCCAGCATTGATGAAGTCGGGACCAACTTCCAGTGCGGCATGACAACTCGGGGCGCACACACAGTAACAGGCAGGTGAGGGAGGAGGAACGCGGAGGAAGGCAGAAGTTCCGGCCGTTAAGGAGTAACAGTAGTTGCTGAAAGAGCCAGGTTGTCGACCACTGTCCTATGTTGTGGCTCCAGCAGGGGAAGTATGAAGGGCCACGGGTTGGCCACCCAGTGGCAGACCAAGACCCTCTGGGGGCCCTAGGCACCAAGACTTTGGGGGCCTTTCGTCAAGGCAGCCCTCCTCCTGCAGCGTCGTGGCATCATCTGACGCCGCGTTGTCATGGTAATGCGTCACCATGTGATGTCGCGGTGTGGCTGCAGGAGGAGTGCCTCTCCGGAGAAGGTAAGAGACACCCCTCTTTCTTACACACAACCCTTATCCTTGGACGAGGTCAAGGGACTCAGCAGCCCCTTCCTACAGCTCCCTCATCGGGTCGGGCGGAAGTTGGATCCCGGCACCCAGGAGAGTATGGCAAACAGTGACCGCCGGGCTTCAGCGTGGGGAGCTGCACCCCCAGCTCACCGCAACCTATGGGGACTGCTAACCTTGGGGGCACCTAGGCAGGTGCCTAGTGGGTAATACGGCGCTGTGGTCAGCCATGCTTTAGAGGCTCATTTGATAGACGCACGCTAGTAGTGATTCCTACTGAGTAGCGCGTTACAAAAAATGTGAAATAAATACTGTGAGCTAAATCAGCGGTGCGCAAACTGGGAGGCGCGACCCCAGGGGGGGGCACGAGACTGCCTGCGTGGGGACGGGACGCGGGTTACAGAGGCCCCGGCGCTTCCCGAAGGCACTTAAATTAAGTGCCGGGGGAGCTGCAGGGCCTCTGTAAACCTTTACTTACCTTGGCTCCACAAGCGTCGCCATGGCAACGCAGCGTCAAATGACGCAGCGAGGTCATGTGACGTCACGTTGCTATGGCAACGTGACTTAATGATGCCAGAGCCGAGGTAAGTGGGGGTGAGGGGGGCCGGGTGGTGAGGTGACCGCCGGCAGGGGGGCACAGGCAAAAAAGTTTGCGCCCCCCTGAGCTAAATGATACCTTCATAAGAAAATGTCTCTTTCCCTCATCTCCTGCACTTAGACTTCTTCTAGAAGAAAAGGACAAGCCACACTAACACAACTGCACAGCTACTTCACTGGGTGTTAACTGGACATTCCTGCGCAAAGAAACACAATACTCTAGTGAGACACATGTGCCATGTGCATGGCGGATACAGAAACAGATCCAATTTCAAAACAAAGAAACATTATACATGAGCTAAAGAGACAGGATCACAGAGACAAAGTGAACTCATGACAGGTCCGCGATTCAAAGGCTGCATGTAGGTGGGAGACTTTGTTTTAACAAATTAGTTTAAGATTATTCTTTTTTTAAACTTCTATAGTCTACATAGTAATTAAATGCTTTGGAGTGTTTTTACCATCTTTACCTAATTCATTTTGTCATAAGACTTTTGTAAACAGTTTTATATAACAGTAAACCGTTTTATATACAGGTAAACTGTTTTATATACAGGTTAAATGTTGATCCAGATAGTCATAGTTGTTGTTTTGTTTGACTAATAATGGCAGAATTAAAGATATCCAATGGAAGAGTAATAATTACTACAAGTTATGATTAACATTAAATACTTGCCTATTTTCACATAAGAAACTAATACAGAACTAATATGAACTTTATAATGATCTGAATCTTCCTATGGAAGCTAATGATACTATTTACACACTGCCTGCTGTGAATGTGTGGCCTTCTGTGTGGAACTAACCCTTTAAATGCCATTTTATACTTATACTGCCGCTTTAAGTCTATTTGGCCCCAATCATTTCCTGTTTTCTGTTGGGTGCTGGACTATATAGAACCAACTTCTTAAACAGTCTATTTAGGGTTTTATGGATAAAATGATCTAGTCCCTCGTTGTTGTTCAAAGTATTGCATTGTGTCCTGCGGGAGTGCGCTATATGTGTTATACGTTTCCAGGCTCATGGCAATAAGGAATTTCATTCTTGCGTGTTCAGCATTTCAAATGTGCAATATTGTTCCATCTTGTACAAATGAACACCCAGAGAATAGCCTGTTAGCATGTCTTTGTTCCTTGTTTCACTCATTGTGATAGTGAAAGTTTGGGCTGGCGTGTGCTGGTGTCTATGCAGATTCCCTCCCACACAACTGAGGTGATTCATTTTATGTTATCTTATTACCCAAAAGTAAAGTGACCAGACGTGCAGGTTTGACTTGGACAGGACCGTTTTAAAAGCTTCTGCCCTGATGTCTTCTAACCTGACTTGTTGGTGGCCCTTGAGGACTGGAGATGCCCACCCCATCTCTATTGTGTAATATTCTCCTATTAATACAGGGGAACCTCACTGCCGGCTGTCCGCCTGTCCTTGCGCCCCCCCCTCCTTACCTTGGCTCTGACATTCTGGCGTCACGACGTCACGTTGCCAAAGCAACGCGTCATCAGAAGACGTTTGAACCAAGGTTAGAGAGAGTTGCCGCTTCCCGGGCAATAAATTTAAATGCCTTCAGGAAGCGTGCGTGGCCTCTGTAACCCCTGCACCCCGCCCCCCTCAGATAATCTCGCGGCCCCCGGTTTTGCGCACCCCTGCATTAAGACCCGGGCAAACTAGCAATCTCACCAGCCTGAATTTGGTGAGAGAAATGTCCAAGATTTTTGCTGTCAATTCCTCTCTCTCAGTTTATTGAATAATGTGGGGATACTTCACTTTATGAGATTCATACATTTACTTATCAGCCATAACAAAATAACTACCTAACAAGTACATCATACATAATACTTATGGATTAGACATGCGAGAAGTGTTTTATGAAAACAGTGAGATGTGAGCAATAACACCCTCAACGAAAAGTGCACCCACACAATTAATGATATATGCCCCACAGAGTTTGATAACGGAATGGCTGTAAATCTCAGCCTTCATTTTTGATGCCCATCGTGTGTACCTTGGCTTTGATTTACTGCTTCCAGTGTTTCTATAAGTTCCTTTTTTTATATGTGTTTTACTATATATATATATATATATATATATATGTAGCATATTGAATGGTGCGTGCGTGAAGCTTGAATAAAACCTTATGGGGTCTGATCATGGAATAATGCAAGTAGCGCCACTTGCCAATATCAACTTCTCTTGTGTTCAGATAACACTTAATAACTGTGCAGTTATTCATAATATTTTTCTTCACACCAAGAGACTACTGTGATTCCGTATAACCAACGTCAGCTGGCGGGGGAAAAGTGCAACATACAACAAGCAAGCAATTACATCTCTATTTATTCCATGCATCTTGTAAAAGTAATTCTTTTCACATCTCAGTTACCTCTGGCTTAACAATAACAGAATGAACTACTGTATATGCATATGCATCTTTATTTTAGTATAACTGTGATATACTGTACTTAGCAAGGGCGGCAAAAACAATTTATTATTATTGTTATATAGAAAAGTGAAGCACGTTGTACTGAGCTGCAGAATATGTGTCTGCCATGCACTTCAAATGTTATAATAATAACAATAATAATAATAATATAACAGAATTGGTCATTGCTGTGCGCATAGGGCTTATGTAAGGAGTAGACATACACAGTCTCAGCATGCTCAAAAACCCAAACCCACTACATTGTATATATGTTTGTGTCAATTAGAGTACAACTGGGATAGTTACCTTATTTATACAGCAAGACAAGAGCCCGAATGCTACATACAATATGGCAAATTATTTTGTACGTTACTATGTATTTTATCTATATTCTTTCTTTATAAGTATGGGTCATCTAGTCCTTTGGCCAAAACATTTTAAGCTACATCCCCACCACAGTAACTACTAATATTATACAGTCCTATGTATTTCTTCCACTACGTATTAAATAAATGATGGTGGGAAAAAAAGTGACAACAACCCTCCACTGTATAGCATAAAGCAAATGAAAATACAATGTGTGAGCCCATTCACATGTTCCAGACAGGTCGGTAACCCTGCCCCTCCCCTTTATCTCAAGTAAATAGAGAGAACGCGGAAACAAAATATCACTGCAGCCAGCAGCTTCGGGTGGAGGGCATGCATGCGATGCCTAAAGGGTTAAAATGAAAGACGCTCTATTCTTGACTTTCTTGTAATTTTTAGTTAAGAGGAGACCACATATTGCCCGGGACGCTTAAAGCAGCAATACTAAATCTCCCCCCGCCTTTCCCCCCTTATTTCTATATGTAATCACTTACATTCTTACCTAAACTGGCAATCATTTGATGCTCTTGTTATAAACCTGTCAAAGTCCTGATCGTGTGCCTAACATAATGGCCGTCTTTCAGTTTCAAATCAATCCTTCAGTCAGTCTAACTGACTCAGCAGCTACAATGTATCCTTATATAACTAAGGTAACATTATCTATTGTTACAGTTTTCAGCTCAAACTGCTGGGAACATTGGCAACAAATTATCACAAACAGGAAAGTGTTGCAAAGATCTTGCACTGCTTGGAAGGTGTGCTCAAACCTGCTACAGAAATCAAAGGATGCTATAAAACTAATTACAAATGTTGAATAATAAAAAATAAACAAATACAGTCGCTATGATCTAATACTACAGAACTGATTTATTTAAAAAAAACGAGATTTTACATTTTTTGCTGTTTAACACAGATTACTGGTAATATTGTTATTGATTTGATGTTGTATTTACACTCTGTTCATACTACTTCATACTAGTCTGTGAGTTACAGAACAAAGACAGAGAAGCAGGACTGAATGACAAAGAAGCACTAATTGGTATACAGTATATCAAGAGGGCGCTATGAAAACAATCATATTGTAAGTTCTTTCTCCGCACTTTTTCTCGCCTGGACACCTCTCCTGTTCTGCTAATTCATTTACGCCAAAGTGCTCCCCTACACACACAAAAACTTATGAACTTTAACGGCTTCATTATGGGACATTCTGCTCTGAAAATATCTGGAGTATTTGGATAGGGAGAGCTGCCATTTGCGCCTCTCCTTTCAATGATTACCGATCCGCTGTTTTGACGTAGGCCAGTAAGATACATGACGGGCAAATGACTTCTTTTAAGGTTTGAAGAATTTCAGTGCGCTGGTAAAATGAAAGTGGCTCTTTGAATAATACACCCGAGAAGAAGAGAGAAGGAAAAGAGAGAAGCTGCGAGCAAAATAGTCATCTCATAAACCATGGATGTTTCTTAGAGCCTTGATTGATCTCTAGTTTATTGAGTGCTGGATGGTCTGTGACGCATTGCTAATATAGATGTATTTAATACACTTTTTAATATATATATATATATTTTATTATTTAGGGTGCCTTTTATGCTTTTTTTTTTCTTTTTTTGTTTTAGTATTGCATTGCTAAGAGAACAGTTAGATAAATAACCCACATACTTTTACACACACACACACACACACACACACACACACACACACACACACACACACACACACACACACACACACACACACACACACACACACACACACACACACACACACACACACACACACATTTATTTACATATATACCTTCTGTATCGCTTTGCACTTGTCTGTCCTTATTTGGTATGTCATTCTGTTCATGTAATATATGATGCCACTCTGAACCCCCACTTTACCGTGCTGCGGAATGTGTCGGCAACTTTGTAAATACGCGATAATAAATATATATATATAAATTCATATGGAGCCCATTTAAGCTGATTTAATGGATATTCCAGGCAAAGAGTGACACATTGTGTGCTCATTTGCATGTCATTCCCAGAATCCCTTGCTGCAGTGGGAGCACTGTATGCTTGGGAATAATGGTTGAAAGGCAGTGTTTCAACCTTTAAAAAACAACAGAACCCTTTAAAAAAACATATAAACCTTTCCTCTCAGTCCATGGAATCCTGTTCGCCAGTAGGGTATATATGTGTGTTTGTGAGTGTATATGTGTGTGTATATACATATACACACACAGTATGGAGTTGAACACCGCTGCCTTAAGGCAATAAGTTGCGGTGTGTGTGATTAGCTGAAAACTTCCCGTGACTTGAATAGGGTTTTTTTGGCCGATCACACCTGAATAACTGAATAACGCCCATAGCTTCAACTCATACACCATGCGCCCTGATTCCCGGCCCCCTTCTCAGAGCGTGGCAGGGATGCATGCACCAAGTCCCGTCACATCTCAAATAGTTTCAATGCTTTTGATGTTTCCAGCTGTCATCAATGCGCGATGTGTGACGTCTACTTTAATTGCAGATATCGCGATTCGGGCGCGATGTGTGACGTCTACTTTAATTTCAGATATCGCGATTCGGGCGTGATGTGTGACGTCTACTTTAACTGCAGATATCGCGATTCGGGCGCGATGTGTGACGTCTACTTTAATTGCAGATATCGCGATTTGGGCGCGATGCGGCAGGTTGTACTTTGATGACTCCGCGGTACTGTTCTTTTGTGGTGATATGTTGGGATATATCACAGTATGCGGCGCCAGGATTGCCAATGAATGCTGGGAAATCTCTGATATTCCGAGTTATACTGGGATATATTTTGTTATATCTAGGAACAGTGACACTGGCTGCATCTGTAGATTTTACTGGCTTCAAATGATAAAACGGCACAACATCAGGAATCTGACAAATACACTGTGACAAATAGCAAAGTCATTATAAACACCGTGAAATTAGCAAAATTGAAGGCATTTAAATGTCCGATTGCCAAGATTCTGCTTTTGAGTTTCATATATTGTGTATGCCTACAAAGCTGGCCTATAATTATGGTTTTCTGTAAGATTTACAGCAACACAGCACAGAGAGAAAGTAAAATCCTTTCAGTGCTGGAGATATGTGCATTGTGGTTATGGAAAATTAAAAATCAAAATACTGACTTTCAGGTGACGCTTATGTCTCCTAATTCTGCAATCAAATAAAATCTCAGCAATTATTCTAGGAGGCCCCACAACATTTCTTGTAGCTCGTACAGAAAATGTATTTTGTCCATATGTCTTGATACAGCCGGTAACGCTGTTTGGGTATCAATCTTGAACCCTCTTTTGCTTATTTTACAAACTGCATTTGTAACGAGATACCAAAGTTATATTATTCCTCTTTTATATATATTTTTACCACCGACTTCCTCCCCCAGATATAGCTATCTGTGATTTTATGGATGTATTTATAATAATAATATTGTTTGCATTGCTGTACACAGAATGTTGCAGGCACGAGGAGCCCGCCCCGGCTGCACAGCTTACACTCTAATTTTGATGCCTGAGACACAAGGAGATAAAGTGACGTTCTCAAGGTCACAAGGAGATAAAGTGACTTTCTCAAGGTCACAAGGCGATAAAGTGACTTTCACAAGGTCACAAGGAGATAAAGAGACTTTCTCGAGGTCACAGAGAGATAAAGTGACTTTCTCAAGGTCACAAGGAGATAAAGTGACTTTCTCAAGGTCACAGGGAGATAAAGTGACTTTCTCAAGGTCACAAGGAGATAAAGAGACTTTCTCAAGGTCACAAGGAGATAAAGTGACGTTCTCAAGGTCACAAGGAGATAAAGTGACTTTCTCAAGGTCACAAGGAGTTAAAGTGACTTTCTCAAGGTCACAGAGAGATAAAGTAACTCAAGATCACAAGGAGATAAAGTGACTTTCTCAAGGAGGTTTAAGCTGTGACATTACCATTCAGCTCGTCCTTCGGATCATTTCTCATTGTCTCTTAATTGCTCAAACACTAGAATAACACCATTGTTATCGTATTTTCTTTCTGGCTCTTCTTGCAGTTATTAAATGCATCACATTTACACATGCTGCTTTACAGTTTACATGACACCTAAATAACCCGGGACTTATCATGATGCAAAATGCATTATGGACCCTGCTTCCACTCTCCGAACACTTTGATGTTTTTCAACATTTAAATGCCCTGATTAATGCTAAGTGCTCATGTCTATAACATGGGATAGGGCTGGGAGAATGTGACGTGAAGCTGTATGATGTACAGTATGTTTATTTTTATTTACATAGTGGAATATATTCACACAGCAGTTTCCAGCATTGTTAGACAGACCGAGACATAAAATGAAACACTTGGGAAATGAATGTGTGACACAGGAAGCGCTCAGTGTGACTGGCATCTTCCCGTTCTAGTGTTTCTCCTGTTATATCATTCCTAGAAGCACTACATTCAGATCAATGTAAGGTTGTACGAAGAATGATTATAAGGCTACGTCCATAGAGGGGTGAGCTGTGCTGAGCAGCGCTGAGGCTGAGGCTCACCTGCTCTGTCAGGAGCGATTCCATGGAATGGCAGGTGAGCCAGCATGCGCGATAGGGGGCGGGGAGGAGGCGGGGCAGTGACGTCGCTCAGCAAATAGCCCGCGAAGCACCAATGTCAACTTCACGGCGTCGACGTCATGACACTGCTTCGTGCTGATTGGGTGTTTTCAGCCGACAGCACGCTGAGAAACAGGCTCTGCTGTCGGCTGAAAATCCCAGCGCCTCAGCACGCCTGCGGACGCGCGCGGGAGCCCCCTCTAAAGACATCCTCATTGAGAGTGACGGGGCTCCTCGCGGAGCGTCCGCACGGCTCAGCACGGCTCCCCCCTCTATGGACGTAGCCTTATACACAGCTGGACCTTGTTCTGTTACTTTGTCATGCACACGAAGGTGAGGACCCCTGGTCAAAATGAGACACCCCCTCCTCTCTCTCTAAACATTAGAAATTGGTGCCTGTCTGACTGCGTGTATGTCCAGGGTTTTTTTTTAAATATTTGAAATGTGAATGTTTCTCACATCAAATGCTGCCATTTTTACAGTGTTCTTTAAATATTTGAAGGGGAACTTTTTTTTTTATTAAGATCCTATTTACACTAAGAAAAATAATGTTTTTATTGGGTAAGCCATCGTGCACTAACGAAAAAATATAGGCTGAAGCCTTTTATGTGGAACAAAACCTTGGTAGAGAGGCCAAACTCCACAACACAGGCAGGAAGAATATATTTCACATGAATGACCACTCATTAGCTCCATTCATGCCTGAACTTAATAAGGGTTGTTTCCATCTTTCATTTGTATGTTAAGTCCGGAATGTCTTACATAAACACAGTGACGGTGATCCCATATTAACACTGGGGCTTTTAGCACATTACAGGAAACCTAGGAATAAATAAAAAGATCTTCATATTACTTTTACTGATAAATGACTTGCTTTTGGAGATATTGTTATCAATAAGTTAGCATAACATAAATATGTGTAGCAAAGATTAATAAAAGCATTCCCTGAATATACACATGCCTGCTTCAGGCAGACATCTGAAAGGTCGGAGTGTTTAACGTGCACACATTAAAAGGATATTACAAGTGTTACATCTGTAGTTTTAAACAGCACGTGATTTAAACCTGAATAGCAAAGGTGTAAGGAATATACGTGGCATCCTAAATGTGTCTGATAGATAAATACTAAAAATGAGTGACATATTCCCTACCTGCCATGCAGAAAATAATATCTTTCAGCACCTCTATATTCACACATGTCTCGGGGAGCAGCAGGGAGACTGGGCAAGACGGCGATAGTTGTAATAAATGGGAAATCTGGTTATGCACATGTAATTCTAATATCTAGCCATTATTATTTTCAAACAAACGAGTGGGGGAAACCCAGACAGCGGTTTTATCTGCGGCAGAAAGTCTCAGTATAGGTATTTCTATTTGTGATGTGGTTCCTAGACTTAAGCATACAGGCCCAAACCGCGGCGGATTTCAAACTCTGCCGCACCCAGGCGCTTGCCTATGTCGGGGCCGCCTCCTTTCTGCCGCCTTCCTGCTCCTTTGGAATCCCAGCGTCAAATTACGCCACAGATGTCACCAACGCGACGTCGCATGTTGCCATGGAAACGCGACGTCATTTGACGCCGGGATTCCAAAGGAGCAGGAGGACGGCAGAAAGGAGGCGGCCGAAAGGAGGCGGCCGGCACAGGCAAAAACCTTCCAATTTATATGGGGCGGAGATTCTTGCCGCCCCCAAATTTTGCCGCCTTAGGCCGGGCCTACTGGGAGATCTGCCACTGGGTCCATATCTATTAAGCCTTGTGCCATAAGATACCTTGTGGAGCTTTAAAACATCTTACTGTACATCCCATTGACTTGAGTCAGAAGCAACCTTGTGACCGCAGACTGCTTAGGAATTCTGTCCCACTATCTCTTCGTACCAAATAATCTCTGAGCTGGTTTCCTGAGCTGCTTTTGGAAGGTTTCAAAAACCTACAAAATAGAAGAGAATTGTGGAATAGAATTGGCTTTTCCTATGCTACTAACAGCTAAAACGGTGCAAGTCTTTTTGCGTTTTTCTCCTCAATTACATGTTTTTTTGTGACATATTCAGGAAAGTTGAAATTTTTCAGGATATCATCATTTTCGCCAGATTACTACTAAATTTGGTGTCTCGCCCAAAGTTTGTCGGAATGGAAGTGTACGTATAAAAGGGCGTGTGATTTATTTGGTAGAATTGTGCTTCGGGAACGTTTCTGCCCAAAACATTATCGGCAAATTTTGTCTTCTGCGAAAAAGAAAGAAATCGCACATCTATCAACGGCTTGCAAATGTGCACCAATAAAAAAGGGCGTTCAAGCTGCAACGCTTCCCTTCTCCATTCTGCCTTGTGCTGCTTTCTTCCTTTATATTCTATCAATTTTTTGCAAAGGTAGCCTTTTCGCTATTTTTTTCACAAAATAAAAACCTACACATTTTGCCAGGTTTGTGAACTTAACCCCCCAAAAAATTACACATCTCTCCTAAGCATTAACTCACCCCAAGTCCCATTTACGTGAATAATTTGTGGTATTAGTCAGCCCAAGTCGCTTATTTTATTTCCACCAAAGCTGCCGATTGGTCTGTTTCTGATGAAATTCCCTATTGAAGTGGACTGGCCGCTTTGGCAGATATAGAATAAACCCCTAAATGTTTTGGGTTGTAATCACCTTTATATTCTGTTTCTAATTCATCCTGCAGTCGTTTAGTTTGGAAACATTTTGATATACCGTGCAGATGTCACAATTGTTCACTGCTGGTGACATGGTGCGATAACCCCGCCCCTTTCTCACACGCTGCTTATTCAAATCAATTGCCCCATCTCACGCTTTTGCGTTGGGTATTTCCCGCTGCAGCGCGCCAAAAGTCTGCTACATCTGTATTACTTCAAATGTATACCGCCGTTAATTGTCTAAACTTTATTTATGAGCCCTACTCACGGCAACTCTGAAATCATACCACGATTAAAAAGTTTTATTATATCATTATTTCAACAACATTCGTTGTTTTTTTTTAATAGAGGTCATTCTACTTTAATTATCCCATACATAGATGACGAATATCTGATTTATACTTGTTTGAAAGAACAAGGTTTGTATTTTCTCTTTTGTGGTTTTATTGCCTTTTTGGCTGGTACTTTTTTCTTTTTTCTTGCTAATGCTGCTCGTGTTTTCTGCTTTTCTGCAGTTACAGATTTCACACGAATGTTTCATTCTCCACTGGCCCAACTGCAAATTGAGAGCATCCATTTTTCGGTAAATCGTCTGCCCGCTCTGTAAGGTTTTTAGTGAATTTCTCATATCTAGGCGTTCTTGCAACTGTTAGAAATTGTCGCTGACCATTGGGATTTTATATTAGTTTTTTTTAATGATCTTTGCACTGGAGTCTTCTGTAACCGAGGTCAATTGAAACAATATTTTTGATGATTTCCTCAATTTTGTCCCTCTCCTTTTAAATGATTGATGAATGTTGACCACAAAGTGTAGATAAAACTGCCGCAGTGATCATGTCTTTGCAATGAGCACAGCAAAAAAAAAAGCAATTTCTAAAATGCATTATCTCCTACCTAAAACTTTATTTTATTGTAGACTAGCTTCTGTACCCGGCTTCGCCCGGGGAATGTAATAATGAATAGATGTCCCGGCCCCCCTCCTCCGCCCCCCCACGCTGGCGGCACATCTCCCCGCCCCCCCCTCGCGGCACATCTCCCCGCCCCCCCCTCGCGGCACATCTCCCTGCCCCCCCCCCATGCTGCTGGATGTAGTGCGGGTGAGATTTGTCTCTGTCTGTGTGTGTTTCCCCCCGGCTGCCGGAACATGTCCCACTCCCCCCCCCACTGGCGGCACATCTCCCCGCGCTGCTGTGGCATGTCCCCTCTGCCAAATCCAGTACAGTGAAAGTTGCGCTCCGTGGGGCCGTTTCTGAGATTTCAATGCTTCGGACATACAATCAAACAGACGGAATCGAACGTAGAATTATAGTATATATATATATATATATACATATACACATATACATACATATATACATACATATATACATATACACACGCACACTTTTCCAGGGGAAGCAAGTCTCGTGTACATGTCTGTGTATATAAATCAAACACTCAGGGGTATATATTTCTGGGATAGAGGACCTGTTGGCAGCAGTTATAGGGAAAGTTTATTTGTAGAGATGAATATATACAC
Source organism: Ascaphus truei (assembly GCF_040206685.1). Classification (NCBI taxonomy): domain Eukaryota; kingdom Metazoa; phylum Chordata; class Amphibia; order Anura; family Ascaphidae; genus Ascaphus; species Ascaphus truei. Next base: position 302,339,068 of record NC_134487.1, on the reverse strand, counting down.
AGTAGTGATAGCACTAAACGAATTATGTTCGACATGTGGTGGTTTGTTTTGCGGTATATTTATCGGGTGTATAAGGATATATATCTGAGCCCCCACTCCTCTGTGTGGCAGACAGGAGCCATCTTGTGACAGACACATACGCCATCACCTCATAGCCACCGACCATCGCCTCACAGCAAACACCCCTGCCACCCGTAAAAGGATGTTTAATCCGGATTCGCACTACTTTGGAGGAGGGGGGGGAGCAGTGAGTGCGGGCGGCCATGGGACTGCAGAGCCCTCGGGGGGGGGGAGCAGTGAGTGCGGGCGGCCATGGGAATGCGGAGCCTCGGGGGGGTGGAGCAGTGAGTGCGGGCGGCCATGGGACTGCGGAGCCTCGGGGGGGAGGGGGGGAAGCAGTGAGTGCGGGCGGCCATGGGACTGCGGAGCCTCGGGGGGGAGCAGTGAGTGCGGGCGGCCATGGGACTGCGGAGCCTCGGGGGGGGGAGCAGTGAGTGCGGGCGGCCATGGGACTGCGGAGCCTCAGGGGGGGGGGAGCAGTGAGTGCGGGCGGCCATGGGACTGCGGAGCCTCTGGGGGGGGGCAGTGAGTGCGGGGGGGGGGGGCAGTGAGTGCGGGGGGGGGGCAGTGAGTGCGGGGGGAGCCTCGGGGGGGGAGCAGTGAGTGCGGGCAGCCATGGGACTGCGGAGCCTCGGGGGGGGGCAGTGAGTGCGGGGGGGAGCAATGAGTGCGGGCGGCCATGGGACTGCGGAGCCTCAGGGGGGGGAGGGAGCAGTGAGTGCGGGGGGGGGGGGGAGGAGCAGTGAGTGCGGGGAGGGGGGAGCAGTGAGTGCGGGGAGGGGGGAGCAGTGAGTGCGGGGAGGGGGAGCAGTGAGTGCGGGGAGGGGGATAGCAGTGAGTGCGGGGAGGGGGGAGCAGTGAGTGCGGGGGGGAGCAGTGAGTGCGGGGAGGGGGGAGCAGTGAGTGCGGGGATGGGGGAGCAGTGAGTGCGGGCGGCCATGGGACTGCGGAGCCTCGGGGGGGGGAGGGAGCAGTGAGTGCGGGGGGGGGGGAGCAGTGAGTGCGGGGAGGGGGGAGCAGTGAGTGCGGGGGGGAGCAGTGAGTGCGGGGGGGAGCAGTGAGTGCGGGGGGGAGCAGTGAGTGCGGGGGGGAGCAGTGAGTGCGGGGGGGGAGCAGTGAGTGCCGGGGGGGAGCAGTGAGTGCGGGCGGCCATGGGACTGCGGAGCCTCAGGGGGGGAGGGAGCAGTGAGTGCAGGGGGGGAGGAGCAGTGAGTGCGGGGAGGGGGGAGCAGTGAGTGTAGGGAGGGGGGAGCAGTGAGTGCGGGGAGGGGGAGCAGTGAGTGCGGAGAGGGGGATAGCAGTGAGTGCGGGGAGGGGGGAGCAGTGAGTGCGGGGGGGAACAGTGAGTGCGGGGAGGGGGGAGCAGTGAGTGCGGGGATGGGGAGCAGTGAGTGTGGGCGGCCATGGGACTCCGGAGCCTCGGGGGGGGGAGGGAGCAGTGAGTGCGGGGGGGGGAAGAGCAGTGAATGCGGGGAGGAGGGAGCAGTGAGTGCGGGGGGGGGAGCAGTGAGTGCGGGGGGGGAGAAGTGAGTGCGGGGGGGGGAGCAGTGAGTGCGGGGGGGGGAGCAGTGAGTGCGGGGGGGGGGAGCAGTGAGTGCGGGGGGGGGGAGCAGTGAGTGCGGGGGGGGGGAGCAGTGAGTGCGGGGGGGGGGGAGCAGTGAGTGCGAGCGGCCGTGGAACTGCGTAGAGAATAACTGCACATGAAACAGAGCTCCGTTCCTAGAGAGGACACGCCCCTCCCTTGGTAGCCACGCCTCCTCCCTTGGTAGCCACGCCCCCTGCTTTTACTGCTGTCCAGCCGAGTTGAACTTAAAATGTCTATAACTTGGCAGGTGAGTGACGTGTGAAGCTCAAAATAGTTGCGTTGACCTACAAATCCGCCGCAGAACGCGCAGTGAAAGTTTCGTGGTGCTACGTGGTGCCGTTTGTGAGATTATGATGCTTCTGACATACAAAGCGGAATTCAACTTAGAATTATAGTATAGATTTTGAACTGACCTTTTTTTATCAAAGTCTCCAGCACTGACACTGTGGTGGGTAGTCTAACTCTCACGCAGCAGTGTTTGGGGTAAAAACCTGACTTCCCATCAGAAACTGACACTGCAGAAAATGTGCAAAGTTTGTAACAATTCTCCGTTATTTGCCCAAAGTTTGTGTGACATCAATTTGACAATAATAATCGTTACATCACGTTTGTTTTCTGTAATGTTGGAAGAGTTGAAGATAAAGACTCGTAAGGTTCAAGTCATAGAAGCTTGAACATCATTACGCCGTAGTTATAATGGAAATATAAAACAAGTCACGTGTTAGCTGAATAAGGCTGCGCTTATATTGCCGGCGACGCGACGTCACGCTGCGGTCGCTGGAAAAATCAAATTGACTTGACTTCCACCGATCGCGACCAAGCCGTCGCTTCTACAATAAGCGCACACGACGGCGGCAATACATTTGTTTTGCCATGGCGTCGCGTCGCCGGCACTATAAGCGCAGCCTAAGAAGTTAACGCGCTTGTTGGGTTTAGCAGAAAAAATAATACTTCTCAACCCCTGCTTTCTGCAGGATGTCTGCAAAGAACGGCAACAGGTTTACAGAACTCAGATAAAGACCCTCTTGAGAATAATGTCCTTTTTTTAATCTGGGTTATTTTGCTTCACCAGTTTTTGTTCACGTCTGCAGTCAGGATACTGATATTTAACTGTGATGGAGTTTAGCAGAGGAATCCAGCACATTGTTATGAGATTGGCAGATTGGATAGCAATGAGAAAGGGAGCAGTTTTGTAATGAGTTGGTGTCTGAATAAGCACTCAAGACCACCAATTTATCCATCCAGGCTTGGCAATGAATGCAGATTATCGACTCACTCATGCATTTAATAGTGTATATATTTATAAGTCACAAAAAAATAAATAAAAGCAAGGGAGTGATTACATATGAGATGAGAAGAAATACATGAGACAAATATAAAAATTATTTACTTTACCAATCAAGATAATTGTAACCTAATTATGTAATCTTTTGTGGTCCATAATGTGAAACAGGCTATTTTGAACTGAAACGAATCATGATTCAAAAGAACTGAGTGGGAGGGAATTAATCTAGGTACTAAACAGGGCCATTTTGTTGTGCTACTGTATTTGTTGATGTTTAAGATATAATGTTAATATTAAAATTCATGAGACCATAGCGGGCATTTCTTTACCTTTTTGCTTTTCAGTAAACGCTTCTTTAATGATTCTGCTTATTTCTGATCACCGGGATTGGAAACACCTTCTAATGCACTAGAAATTGGGTACATTGCAAAAATATATTACTTCTGCCGTAATCTGCAAACCCTCAAAAATGCTAATTGATTTTTGTTCTTAATTGGAACCGGCCCGTCCTCTGGAGCTGAACCGCAGTACTTGCAATTCTGGGAACTTTCCGTTGCTGAGATAATGACCGGTTTCCGTGCCAGTGTACTTCCTGGGGAATCCAACATGGCTGCAGCAGTCAACCAATAGGAAGTCGCCACCAATGATGCTGCAGCTTCCTATTGGCATTCGGGCGCCTGTTTCAGGCCATATTGTTTCCTCAGGAGGCAGCACAGCTAAATATCGCAGAGACAAGAAGGCCCTGGAGCAGAAATGTGCGGCTTCCGCGCACGCAGACCACCAATTATGGTACAACAATCATTTACATTTTTCTTCCGTATAGAGATTGTTGCTTTAATTCCAAAATATATTTTTGGGGGAGGAAAAAAAGCTTTACACTTCAAGTGTGACCCACAGTGCCATTCACAATCTATTCTAAGCTGAGAGCATCATTTTTCCACCCCAAACATATTATGCTACCTTTCGCACAGATATAATGTAACAGTACTTCTCCTCTGTATATTCACTATTAATTTACTTTAACCAGTTAGCAATTTACACTTGTGACATAAAACACTATTGTACTAAGTTTTTAAGAACACCAAGTACATGTTACGTTTCAACAGTGCAAGTTTTGTGCAAGTAAATGTTACTCTCTGATTTCTGGCCCAGTGTATTTACCAAACACAGACAGGGCTACCGAAATCAGGGGCTCGTGTTGGACCCAACGTCCATGCTCAACAATCTGTCCATAACCTCCCACTTCCCCCCTGAACCCAATCACCTGGGGCTTGGATCAAGACCCCCGGGATTGCTATCCCAGATATAATTATGCGATTGGATTAAAATGAATTAAAACGCATTTTATAAAAATATTTTATCATATAAATAATATATATATACAGGCAGTCCTCGGTTATCCGACGCAATGCGTTACTCAAAATGGCGTTGTAAAGCGAAACGTTGTAAAGCGAAACCCGTTTTCCCATAGGAACACTGTTTAAATGAAACGTTCCGTTCCTGAAGGCATTTTTAATTCTAAAATACACAAAATATTTTACTCAAACAATAAGATACGCAGCACACACATACATTATGATGTAAAGATTCTATTTATTGAATCCAGAACTGCATAATAAAACTGTTAGACATGTTTAAAGGCATAAATATGCCACAAAACCCTCACACAGACTGATCTGGATGATTCCCCTGACTGCAGCTTTCTGATTGACATAATGTTGCAACTTTGCAAAGCGTCGTAAGAGCGTCGGATAAGCCATTTTGGCGTTGTAAAAACGGCCATAGGGATGCATTGGACAGCGTCGGATAAGCCATTCGTCGTAAAGCGAAGCGTCGTAAAACGAGGACTTACTGTATATATATATCACACTTCAGCAGCAGTTGTAACTTGTGGTGGTTGAACATACTGTAAATTGCAAAGGAATAATTAGAATTTACGTTCCATTACCTATGCTAGATTCAGTGCTGTTCCAGCTCCTGTATTTATCTGATAGGACGCTGGGTGGTCTTTAATGAAGTGTGATGCCTTGGCTTCCTCCTGTATAAACCTCCCTGAATGATAAATTAGCAGTCATGCTTTGATAACATAAACTACAACCATAATGACAGCTTGCTAGAATACAGATGTGAAACAGTAATCCTTCACCTATTCTAAAATCACCCTATGCGCAGTATGCTAGTCATGGATTTAATGAGCTGTGGCGTTGAGCATTGCATTCTGGGCCTTTCAAAGTACGACTTTCAAACGATATTACAATTATATAAAAAATGTGCATTTCACAGATTTTAGTATTCAGGCTAAACGTTTAATTGGTATAGTTAATATCTGTAATATAATATTTGACGTATTGATTGAACAGAAATTCCGATTGGGTCACGGCAGTTAAATGAATAACTCCCTATTACAAACAAAGTGTATAATCAGCTAGATTACAATACAGGCTTTCATCCATAGACACATGTAGACTCGAAAGCTTCTGATTTTGTTTAGAATATTACTGTGTTGTAAGAGAGGAAAGGACGGCGAGCGCTGGGACTTCTTTTACTTGGATGCTTGTTAGTGATGCTTTATCGAATCGACCTATTTATTTAATGAACAGAGCAAAGCAAAACAGCACCAGCGTCCTCTTACAGGAACTAGACAGTAAGGCAGCTCCAGTCCTCAAGGGCCACCAACAGGTCAGGTGTTAAGGATATCCCTGCTTCAGCACAGGTAGTGCAGTTGTTGACTGAGCCACCTGTGCTGAAGCGGGGATATCCTTAAAACCTGACCTGCTGGTGGCCTTTGAGGACTGGAGTTGCCCCCCCTGCAGAGTTGCCTCCCTCCCCTGCACAGTTGCCCCCCCCCCCTGCAGTATGCGTTTACAACACTAAGCTTCTACCACTTGTGTTGGCAAATAAAGGCTATAGCAGCGCAGGGTGCAGATAGCTTCAGCGCAGGGTGCAGATAGCTTCAGCGCAGGGTGCAGATAGCTTCAGCGCAGGGTGCAGATAGCTTCAGCGCGGGGTGCAGATAGCTTCAGCGCAGGGTGCAGATAGCTTCGGTGACCACACTAAATAACCGATTTACTCTGATAAAAATGAGTTAATCTCATTTAAAGTTGAAGCGCTGATTGTGTTTATTATGTGTGCACAGAATGGTCAGCAAACACGATTAGCGTGTACAGCAGTGAGCACACCAGCATGTCTTCTCAGGCAGCGCTGGGGGAGTTTCTTTCGGCATTTCACCATGCACAATTATTCTTACAAACTGCTCTCCTTGAGATCGAAGTTGCTTAGGAGTAATGTAGGATTACATTTAAGGAGTTAGGGGTGACATTTTTCTTTGTATCCCCAATAATTAAAAATGAAATAGACTGCAGATCGGACAAATACATTTATCATTTGCATTACATTTACATTGCTTTTTTGCTTCGTTAATTTAGTAAACAGAAAGAAACTGTGTATTGCTCAGCTGAGTAACGTATTTCCTCATGTGAATGTGAAAGTTAGTATAATGGTACTGTATGTGGTGTGTGTCTCCAGTTCCAAATACCTTGCAGCCTGTTTGGTTTTGGGGGCCTGTAAGGCGGCGTCCCCACTGGCGCTGAGCACGCGGCGCTTGCCGCTTTTACTTACACAAATCTATATGTGTAAGTCCCCGCTCACGCGGTTCGCGCTCGCTCATGCGCGGGCACACACACTCACTCAAGCTTGGCGCTTCAGTAAACAAAAAAAATTACTTTCAAGCGCGATCAACTTGCCCGCAACGCCCCCTGCGCGCGCTTGCGAAATAGGCAGGACACCCGGCGCTCATGCTTGGACAGCTGAGTGACGTCACCGCTCTCAAGCGTGAGTGCGGTCAGCGCCACCGGAGACGCAGCCTTAGGCCACGTCCATAGCAGGGGAAGCCGCGCTGAGCCCCTGCATCCTCCATGAGGATGTCTTTAGAGGGGGCTCACGCGAGCGTCCGCAGGCGTGCTGAGGAGTTGGATTTTTCAGCCGACAGCCAAGCTGTTTTTCAGCGCGCTGTCGGCTGAAAACATCCAATCAGCGTGGAGCAGCGTCAACGTCACGGCGCCGTGGCGTTGATGTCGGTGTGTCGCGGGCGATTGGCCCAGCGACGTCACTGCCCCGCCACCCTCAGCCTCCCCCCGCCTCCCGATCGCGCCCGCTGGCTCGCCTGCATGGGCATGAAATCGCGCAGGCCTCAGCGCGGTTCAGCACTGCTCCCATCTCTGTGGACGCAGACTAAGGCTGCGCTTATAGTGCCGGCGACAGCGACACGACGTCGCGGCAAAACAAATGCCTTGCCGCCATCGCGTGCGCTTATAGTTAGCGTGACGCGACGGAGCGACGGATTGGTCGCGATCGCTGGAAGTCATCTCTATTTGATTTTCCAGCGACCGTCGCTCCGTCGCGTCGCCGTCACTATAAGCGCAGCCTTACTGTTGGAAGAAAATGCTACGAGCTCCGGCTTCTCTGAAGCGGCAGCGGCCCGTGTTCTGTGCTGAATCGTCTCATTTAGCATCATTTGATTGTCTTCGGATCTGTTTCTTTTCTCCCATTTTGTTTACAAAGAAACCTGTTTCTGACAGCGCACTCCTGGCATGAAATCCCGTCCTATAATTCTCAGGTTAATCGGGAACGCATCAGACCAAGATAAAATAAATGAAATATAAAATATGTAAATCATTTAATCTGCGTTGTACTTTGTTTATCCAAGTAGAATATGCTATTGCAGTATCAGATTTATTTCATTGGAGATGCTGTGGGTTTTTAGAGTGCGACTTTTTATTAGTTCGGCTGCGGCCACGCTGCCGCTGAGCGCGCTCATGCTTGAGAGCGGTGATGTCACTAGCTCTCCAAACGACCGCTGTCCTGCAATAATTTTAGAGCAGGAGCGGGGGGACGTGGCTATTATGGGAGGGGGCTGTGTGTGTCTGTGTGTCTCTGTGTCTCTGTGTGTCTCTGTGTGTGTGTGTCTGTTTGTGTGTGTGCATCTCTGTGTGTGTGTGTGTGTCTGTGTGTGTGTCTCTGTCCGTGTGTGTGTGTGTGTGTGTCTCTGTCTGTATCTCTGTGTGTCTCTGTGTCCCTCCATTTTCTCTCAACCCCTTCCCTCCTCTCTCTCCCCTTCCCTCCTCTATTTCTCCCCCTCTTCCCTCCTCTCTCTCCCACCTTCCCTCCTCTCTCCCCTTCCCTCCTCTCTCTCCCCTCTTCCCTCCTCTCTTCCCCCCTTCCCTCCTCTCTCTCCCCCCTTCCCTCCTCTCTTTCCCCCTTCCCTCCTCTCTCTCCCCCCTTCACCTCTCCCCCCTTCCACCTCTCTCCGCTCAGGCCCCCCCCACTTCCACCTCTCTCCACTCAGCCCCCCGCCCCCTTCCACCCACCTCCGCTCAGCCTACACTGCCTTTCTCTCCCCATTGGTCAGAAAGACTCTTTCCCTTGTCTTCCCAAGCACCAAGCGTGAGCGTGGACGAGAGGATGAAGATTCAAAGAGGTAATCGCACCAAGCGCCAGCAGGAACTCCGCCTTACTTGTGTAACACCCCTATCCCCCCCCCCTGAAGAGATATTTATAAGTAATTGGGTGTAAGGGTGCAAACCTGTAGGCATACAGAGGGCCTCAACCTCCGCGCATAGGGTGCTTGGGGTGCAAGGGGCAGCGCCTCCACCTGTGAGGCTCTCGCCACGGACAGGATGGCCCCTCACTGGAAAATATACTCGGGTGAATAACCACGCACACAATAGTGTAAACCATAAGGAACTTTACCATTAGGGCACAAATATATATAGTAACGACCATGCACAACACAATAATAATGAACACCTGCAGTGTCAATCCCCTTTCCCTTAACACGTGTCACCCACGTGGCGCAATAGTGTGCGTGGATGGTAGCGCTACCCCACTTAGTGTTGTTGGTGCATGTGGGGCACCTTCCTTTATGCGGCTCGTGCAACGTAAGCCTCACTCCCTGGATGGAGGCAGACACAGCATCCCACGATGCGTGGCCTCCGACACAATCCTCTATCTCCTTACCACCGGCGGCCACACACGTGGTCTGTGCAGAGTGAGGAGTTCCTCACTGGAGTCCGTCCCGCTCAGTCACTAGCGTGAAAGGGTCCCTAACTATGGCCTTGCCTACAATACTCCACTACAGGGCAGGCTCCTAGCTCGGGCCTTTGGGGGAACTCTGTCCTAGTCCCAGGCAGCCTGACTGGCTCCCCGGTCAGAGTGTGCACTCAGCGTGTTCATTCAGCGGGCACTTACAGCACCGACTCCACGTCACAGACACAACATTTCATTCCCCGCTCAGTGTCAGAGTTCAAGGACACAGGGGGCTATGCACTAAGCTCAATGGCTTTGCGTTTTGATTTGGCCAAAAAGCAGGTTCGTTAAAAAGTGAGGCCGGGGATGCGATGCACGAAGGCCTTGAGGCCATTTTTTAACGTACCTGCTCAAAATAGCTCAAAACAGCCACAGCGTACGGTTTGCTTTTTTCCCCCTGCTAGCGTTCTGAACCTTTCCGTACGCGAGCTGATAGAAAAAAAAGCCGCCTGTAACATTTGCATGGAGATTTGCTATCTCCATGCAAGACTGTTACAGGCGATCCGACACTAAATAAAAACATTTTAACAATAGTGTACATGAGCAGGGGGTCTCCCGAGCTGAACCGCATTGGTTTCAGGTCCGAGGACCCCCTACTTCAGGAGATATAGGCCCCGTTATGGGGTGCCGGTATCCCCTGCAGTTTAAAGCTCCCGCGTCACGTGACCAGGTTATTTACATTCTGCAGGGGATACCGGCACCCCATAAAGGGGCCTGTATCTCCTGAACTAGGGGGTCCTCGGACCTGAAACCAATGCGGTTCAGCTCAGGAGAACCCCTGCACATCTACACTAGTATTAAAACATACATAACAATAAACAATACTTCATTACCGTAGCGGCTATCCGCTATGGTAATGAAGCTGCATTAATGTATTTTTATTACATAAAGCCCCCATAGAGTTTTCTTTGAGTCCATCCCTCTTCAGAGTCAGCTTGAGGAGCTGTGTAAGCGCCCCCAGTGGCCAGGAGGAATACCCTGCTACACTTGTTTAGGTTTAGGCTGAGTCCCCAGTCAGCACTGTGGCACGCGCGCCCCGCGGGGGGCAGTGCGTGCACAGCGCTACACCGCGATCTGCGTTCTGAGTGGAGAGAGAGCGTTTGCGATGGAAGGGGGCGTGGCGGTAGGTTTGCGGGGGCGTGGCCATGACGTCCCACGGCTGGTTCGCCCTCATTGGCTGGACCGCCGGCGGGGGCGTGGCCACGCCTCCGTCGCAAATGCTGGGGAATGCTGGGGAATGCTGGGGAAAGGTGCGTGACAAGGTAGGAACTGGGACCGGAGTAACTGGGGGCGGGGCTTGATCGCACAGCGCACGCCAAGGCGTGCGCTGTAGTAGTTAGTGGGACCGCAGCCTTAAAGACAAGCGAATTTTCCGCCTAAATCTGATTGGCCGATTTCGTGGATTAGTCTCACTGGGAGGGGATGGGCAAGGAGATTTTCGTGGATTAGTCTAAGGGGGAGGGGATGGGTGGGGAATTGGGGGGGGGGGGGAGATTTTGGTGGATTAGTTTTAAGGGGATGGGGTTGTTGGGGGGGGGAGATATTTATGGATTGGTCTCGGGGAGGGGATGGGGGGGAATTGGGGAGTGAGATTTTGGTGGATTAGTCTCAGGGGAAGGGATGGGGAGGTGTGTGGGGGAAGATATTTGTGGATTAGTTGTGATTTAAAAGTTCTATTACGAAGGGGTAGACTTTAGAGACTGAAGATACCTACCATTTGAGAACAGTTTTGTTTTACGGTTTCTGCTTCTAATTCTGATTAAAGCAGCAGTCCAAGCTTCTATTTTTTTTAAACATATGTATTTTTTCCCCTTTAATACGTGCATCAATACAATCCACACAATGATAAGTAATTAGCTAAGTTGCCGATCGATCCATTCTCCTGTGATCGATCGGCGAAGATTCGACTCAGGGGTTCACTAAATGGCTGCAGAGGAGTATTCTGCAGTCAGTAGAACGCATTTGCATATTAATATGACAAAGTTCTGTGGGGAAGATCATGTGACCGGGCAGTCACTAGATACAATTTCTGCACTGCTAGAGAGAGGGCAGGGCTCACAAAGGGGTGTGCCAGAGCCTGTTTCAGAAGAGGAAGAGGATGTGACTTTGGAAATGGTTGCTATAGAAACAAAAAAGGCTTGTTACATTATAATACATTCAAAATGTAATTCAGAGTTGTTTAAAAAAAATGCTACATGTATTTTCTTACAGTACAGAACTGATTAATGTAAAAAAACACACGTATGATTTTGCTTGGCCTGCAGCTTTAACACCCTGTTTTGGATTTGGGATTCTGTAACTGTTGAAAACAAATGTTACCAGCCCCTGCGTCTCTGGAGCGGCCTCAGCCCGTCTTATCTGCGTTGCATCATCTCATTTAGCATCATTTGATTGTATTTGGGTCTGGCAGATTACAAATTGTGTTTCCATGGAATTGTGATCAGGCAATGAACGGTTTCATGACATATAGATAACGTTGTTTGCCCTTTGATTTTAAATATTATAGTTAATATCTCAATCGACCGTAAAGTCAGTATTCCTACATTGCAGGCTTACTGGGTTTCTTTAACCGTCAATCAGTTTAATATACCTGTTGAATGCTTTGGTTTTTCCTCCCTTCATTTTTCTTACATTAACATTTGTGCCTTTTTGTTATTCACATGAACGGCCATGGTCTGTAAACGGCGCTTATTGATCATGGTCATTAGTATCTTAAATGAAGAGTCCTTGCAAGCCTCCATTACACAAGCACATCCCTTCACATGCGGAGTAAACAAGGACCGATACCTCTCCACAGAACCACTTCATATTATTTTACTGTATGGACATTCAGAAAGTGGTTTTGATTTCCTCTGTTATTTCTGGCAAAATAGCATTTAATTAACAACATTACTATGGTTTTTTCTTCTTCGGCCGGCTGCTTTCCCTTTTATACATGTTTTCAAAACCACAAAAGGAAGCTGTTCATGTGGAAAATATAGTGTTATTTTTCAGCGTTGAATTACAGGCACTATTCAGCTAGACTTGTTCCCGTTTTATGCCTGAGGTGAAAATCTTTATTGAATAATGCCCTATGAAAATATTTGTGCATAAACATAACCTTTCTCTTCCTGCTGTTCTGCCCTCCTACTTGTAAAATGAACAGGCTCAGATATTGATTAAAGCATCCGTCAAAGTCTGCCGAGTTTAATTACCACACTGGACTTTCCTAATCTCTTGAGTACTTTCCTCGGGGTGATACCTTTTTAAACTGTTCCAGTATCACTGTCATTGAAATGACAAGGTACAATGTACACCATTGCTCCACAGAAATGGCTTATTGTTGAACATTTGTTACATATATTAGGCTATTTAGAGGAAAACTAGAGGTCATTTCATGGGGTCTTTTTAGAGGTCATGGGTGAACTGGCCTAATGTTTGTACAAATTATTTTTCCATTCTCGATACACATATTTTCGTTTGTTAGATAATTTACCAGAAAAATACTCATCTCATTTTTAAGCAGGTCCTGGGAAAGTTTGTGGATATAAATAAAGATATGTGAAAATTTCCAAAATGCATTCCAAACTTTTTCATTCTTTTTTTTTTTAACCAGAATTGATTCCTTGGGAACCAGTTTCGCCGAACTTTTGTGAGCTAAAAGTTTCTCACAAATGGCAAATTTCCGAAACCAAATCATTGTTTCGCCAGTGACTCGCGGCTCAGTCTCAATTCGCAAGTCTTCACCAAGCATTTTCTTTTCTTCTCTCCAGTAAAACCAATGTTTGAGGCTCTGGATGGGAGTTAGAACCATTTATTGAAATGCCTGGTGAATTCTGCCCACGCGGTGACAGAGCCCAACAAAAACCCAGCGACAATTTCTCACGGTTCGCGAATTGGGGCAGAAGCTTTGCACATCTCTAGATATGAAGCTATTTGTACAGAGCGTACAAATGTAGGAAGCTTTATTGTTTATTCTGCTGTGATATATTGTCATATTCTTCTCAACATTGTCTTTGTTTGAATCCATTGGGACGTTTGTGACATTCTGAGTTATACTAAGATATGTTGTATTATCATCATGGGGAACAATGTCACCTATTCTAGCTGCAAGTGGTTTAAGTCGAAATTTAACTCACCGACTTATGTGTTTAATAAGCCCACACACTACAACTGTGCTACGCCTTCTACTTAACAGTTTCGTGATGCAGAAAAGTATAATATACATTGATGTTGGTGAATTTTGAGGTTATAAGCCTCCTACATCCCCACAAGTCCATTGCGTTTTTGGTAGCTTACATATATAAATGTACATATACCAGCTATAATTAGGAAAGAGCAATTACAGGTAGTAGCGAAGCTGTTATCCTACGTAGCGACTTTAATTTATTTCCATTTCAATATATTTTGTTATGTGGGACTGTGCCGTTACCAAATATATAGTTTCATATTTAACATTAAAAATGTTGTCTTTTTGTGTGGAGCAGCACATGGTCTCGCTTCATTTTAATAAGACCTGTCCAAAAGAAATCCGCCGCTTGGATTGGTAAACTCCACCCGCGGATTGTATCCAATGGCGGTTTCTGGATGAATCCGCACGGATTGAAACTGGAACAATCCGCCAACGGGGCTTACACCGCGGAACGGATTTTGCGTGGAAAGCTCGGGAAGTTCCGCGAGACGGGTGTTGACAGTTTCGCCCCCATCTCTGCTTACGAGAACACATTCCCATGTCCCAGGCTAGCCGCTAAACCAGCCTTTCCCAATAATAACCCAGAATGCAGTGCTTCGGCGGTACGAGATCCTATTAAAGGATTTATTTAATAAGCACATTTAACCATTTCTAGCCAGGCCCTGCGCTTCTTCAGCTCGTTATTTGTCCGCCTTTTTCACCAGCCTTTTGATTCTGAATTACACCGCAGACTTCCTGAGCTGCGCTTCTGCTCGTCGTTTTTAGTTGTAGATTTTAATGGCAGTGATTAAATCAGCTTCTTATCAAGGATGGCAAATAAATAGCTCAATGAAATAATAGCAGATTGTAACATTTTAAAATACAATACAACCGCCCATCTTCCCTTGTAAAGCCGCAGTTAGTGCTGGTCACCTTTTTTTTTGCATGCCACGTTTCCTTTTTTACTTTAATAGATCCCTTTTTAACCCTTTCCAACGCTGCTTTTATTTTTTTCAATCTGATACTCTGTCGGAGATGTACGTGTTTGAGATGAAGGACTGTGTATAATCTCTCTGGAGTTTAAAATGAAGCTCACCCTCAGAGCCCAGTGCAGTCTAAAAGTTACCACGGTAATGCCAAACGTTAAGAAAATCATGATTTTTAGCACTGAAAAAATATTGTTTTACCAAAAAGAAAAGAGCAGGACCTGCTTGGGGGTTAGAGCTGCTAACACGATATGAGTTAAAGTCGTACAGAATTCGGGGAGGGATCGCTACTTTATAGCAGACATAAAAATAAGAGGTTTGTTTGCATTATAAATATACTTACAATGTTGTGTTTTTTATACTTCTGAAATATGTTTTTATTGTACAGTTTCCTCGTTTGTTGACTATCATAAAACACTTAATTTCTATCATTACCTATATTACAACATTGTATTGAAATGATTAGTGTGCGTTAAGGGTTTCCAAAATTTGCAACTCCCTTATCCAGTCACTAAATCCTTTTTTTTATTTTTATATCTCAAGGGAATTAATTAAACGGCAAAATATTTGCCTAAATCCAACTTTTGATGCCAGGTTTCAGGACGTTTTTAACATATGCAAAAAAAAAAACCATTTCCATCTAATTCTAAGTAAATGATCATTGTTATGGGGGTTTGAATTTCTGCAGGCGTGTTCTGAACACTTGGTTTGTCCTGGAGTCTCAGAGACAAAATGATGAACCCTTGCCTTAAAAAAAGCAAGTAAACAACAGCTTTTGGCAGGACAACCCACAACTGGGGTACTTTCGGTTTGCGTCACCACATGTTCAAATAATTAGAAAGTAATTAATGTTAATATTTTGGCAATAGGTTTTCCTGTAACATGGAACCATTTCTCTCTGGAAAAAACCTTTACTTTTCCATACACAATTTAAAAAAGAATGAGTTTATTGGACCTTGGACATTGTCGTGTTTCTAACATTGTTCTTCTAACACAGGGGTGGGCAATGCCAGTTCTCGAGACCCCCCAACAGGTCAGGTTTTTATACTATCCCTGCTTCAGCAATGGTGGCTCAATCAGTCCCTGCTTCAGCACAGGTGTCTCAATTAGTGGCTCTGTCTTTGACTGAGCCACCCGTGCTGAAGCAGGGATATCCTTAAAACCTGACCTGTTGGGGGCCCTTGAGGACTGGAGCTGCCCCTCCTCCCCCTGATCTAACTCCTTGGCTGTGATTGTGCAGTTGTAATTAAATACTGAAATCCTTAGAAATCGAAATCATTCCCAAAGCTATGACCAGGGTGACTGTAAGCGGATTGTTACTAAAGCATTAGCACTTACAGTTCTCTGGTAACTATGTAACTGTAGGTATAACATGACTGAAAGAGTAAGCTCAGTGCTAGTCTTTGAAGTTGGTGCACCTGTCCACTCTCTTTGTGACCTTGGGCAAGTTACTCAATCTTCCTGTGCCCCAGGAACTAAAACTAGACTACTTAGTGACTGCATAATGATGTGGACAGCACTGCGGAGGCTGCATATATTATAAAAGAAGTCACTGCTTTAGTAAACAACAGAGGTGTCGTCCTCCCAAGAATCGAAAATTGTATTTAATACAAAAATACTTATTTTTTATCTTTGAGACATTGTTGGAGTAAATTGGAGAACTGATGCTAAGATCAGTGACACTTCTCCTCAAATGAGTGAGACTCCGAATATCAGTGACAGGTTCGGAATAACCGTTTAAAAAGAGAACCCTTATGTGTCCTGGAACTGTTGTTCCTGGCATAACATCTGAGTTTTTAGCACTTTCATTTTTCTTAAAGGTAACCCTCAATTTTTTTCCACTTTAATGTTTACAGTATTAATGGACAATCAATATATTAGCATATCCATGTCATGTCTTTTTATACTTTTTCCAGATAATATAGTTGATCCTCAGCAGTAGATGAGCCGGTGGTAGTGTAAAAATCAACTTGGCAAAAAAGGATTACCTTTCAAAATAAAATAAAGCATAATGCTGGGTTAATATTGTGCAGTGCTGAGTTGCCAGGATATTGTAGAATTGGTTCCCCTTCGAGAAATCTTTTGCATAATTAAACTACAGTATGAACAATTACTGTGATACTCTACATCCAAAAGGCAGGAAATTCTTGCTGAGCAAAAATATGTTGTTGAAATATTTATAGTATAACAGTGATTATGTAAACTAAAGCGTCAAAAAATGACAGTTTTGTCTAAAATTGTGACCAATATATAGATATTGCTATTACTGTGCCATCCTTAGTATATTAGCACACGCGCTAATGCTGCAGCGGTGTTTAGTATTTTCTCTACCCAGCAGATAATACATTGTATTATAAACTTTTATTTTTTAATTAACACAAACTTAACTACTATTTGTCTCAGAGAGAGAGAGAGATATCCTTGGGGAGCTCTTCGTCCGGCCGGGACAAACGCCCTAATGAAAAAAGAAGCACAATTAAAAAATCCGTACCAGGTACAAGTTCGAAAAAAAAAAACCTAGTAAAATGGGTATCGCAAATATGTATTCAACTATGTAACTTTATGGGAAGATCTATGTACATGTAAATACAATATGCTACAATGAAATGTTTTGCAATGTATCTGTAAACACCCTAATAAATAGATATTTAAAAAAACTAAATACGTGTACTGTTTTCCACCTTTTTTTAATTTTAATTCAAAATAAAATAAATACGTAATCATCACATATTAGTACTCTGAGCAACAGCAGACATTTTAAAAGTGGTAATATATCTTCAGCTTTATAATCAGATGTTTCCAGGCGTGGGAGCATATAATGAAGAAGGACTTCACCTTTAGCATGGTCAGACCACTCATTCACTGTTACATCTGGTCTGAGATTTGTAACCTTCAGAAGCGATATTCATATCACCTCTTATCGTAAAGTGACGCCTTCTAAAAGCATCTATAAATATAAACATTCATACGGTACCAGTTAAAAAGGGCAGAGGTCCCACTCACTGCAGGCATTTTCTGCTGAAACGCAGCCAACGCCGTGACTCCATAATGCAGACTTAAAGGCTTTTAACAGCTTGTGTATTCCTCTTTGTTGGGGAAACCAATCTGCTCAGAGTCGTCATCATAGAGGAATCAGCCTCTGCCAGGCCGATGAATCCGTGTTTTATCATCGTAAAAGTCCCGAAGGGTTTGGCCAGAATAAAGGACTTGAAAATGTTCCAAAATATATTCCAGTCATGGTTTATTAGCTTTACATGCCATCTCTGTTGAAACACAACTTGTTGAGTTTTACCATTTTCATTAACCATAAATCTATAAGACCTAAAGTACAGTTAAATAATAAATATTGCTTTAATTCAGCAATACATTCAATGTTAAGTAAACTCATTTCAGGATACTTTGAATCGCAGCTGTAACAGTATAAAATAAAAATCTGTCAACACTTTCCCAATGAGTGCTGTTACCTACTACAGGCTACTTAAGTGGCAGACGTTGTTTGGATGAATAATACCGGTAGTTCACTTTTGCCCAAGAGATTCCGGCTGAGAGCAGCTTCCTTCTCTCCCACTCGGTTCCACAGTACACAATTCCACGAGAAGATGGAGGCAGCCAATGTCTGATTGCCCATACACTACAAATTTAATTTGACAGAAAGTGAACCCCATTGGAGCTCTGTGAAAAATGTAAAGTAGATCCACATTACTTCTTCATGGATCCCAAGGAAACTAAAATGTGTTTCTTTTTATAAAGCTAAAATTCTGATCTGTAACTTTGGGTCTTGGTTGTATTTATTCTTCATCTAATCTGACACCTTTTCTTATTCCTTTCTATTTCTATTACATAGGCATTTAAACTGCCCCTCATTTAAAGAGATTTGCCGTCATTGCATTTTTGCATCCATGGTCTCACAGACTTCAGTCGAGTCTCACGTGTTGAAGTTCTTTGCACAGATCCCCCAAGGGTGCTAAGCTTTAACAAGGCTTTACTCCCATTCTCATGAATAGAAGCTGAGGCGGGCTAACACTTAGCACCCTATTGTAGATCGGAGTCATCATATTTCTATTAAATATCATTTTGCTCCATAACCCAAAGGATAATTCATCAGGGTATTTGATAGCTGTGCCGCTTAAAATTCTTAGGCACGTTCTATAGTGGATTTTTAGTTGGCTGACGTCAGTCAGCCTTTCTATGGAAGGGCCGCGCGCGCGGCAGGGAGAGGGGAGCCGACAGGCAGCGGCGAAGATGAAGAAATTCATCTTTTCGCGCCGCTACCTGCGCTCAAATGTATGTATATGTGTGTATATGTATGTATGCATGTATGCGTGGATGTGTGTTTGTATGGATGTGTGTGTGTGTGTATATGTATGTATGCATGTATGCGTGGATGTGTGTTTGTATGGATGTGTGTGTGTATATGTATGTATGCATGTATGCGTGGATGTGTGTTTGTATGGATGTGTGTGTGTGTGTATATGTATGTATGCATGTATGCGTGGATGTGTGTTTGTATGGATGTGTGTGTGTGTGTATATGTATGTATGCATGTATGCGTGGATGTGTGTTTGTATGGATGTGTGTGTGTATATGTATGTATGCATGTATGCGTGGATGTGTGTTTGTATGGATGTGTGTGTGTGTGTATATGTATGTATGCATGTATGCGTGGATGTGTGTTTGTATGGATGTGTGTGTGTGTGTATATGTACAGGCATACCCCGCATTAACGTACGCAATGGGACCGGAGCATGTATGTAAAGCGAAAATGTACTTAAAGTGAAGCACTACCTTTTCCCACATATCGATGCATGTACTGTACTGCAATAGTCATATACGTGCATAACTGATGTAAATAATGCATGTGTAACAGGCTCTATAGTTTCCCCGCTTGCGCAAAGCTTTGGTACAGGTAGGGATCTGGTATAGCTGTTCAGGACATGCTGACAGGCGCATGCGTGAGCTGCCGTTTGCCTATTGGGCGATATGTACTTACTCGCGAGTGTACTTAAAGTGAGTGTACTTAAAGCGGGGTATGCCTGTATGTATGCGTGGATGTGTGTTTGTATGGATGTGTGTGTGTGGGGGGGGGGGGGGGGGGGGGTCAAGGATTGTAAAACAAACAAAAAAAATATTTATTAAACTTTTTTTTTCTTTAAGAAATCTATCTAGGACTTACTTTCACTCACACAACCCATGCACACACATATACTCACACATACACACACATGTACACACATATACACTAACCTGCAGCTCTCGGCTCTACATGAAAAGCATGCGGCACATGCACGCGCGTTCGCATAGGAACGCACTGCCGCATGCTGTATAGAACGGCCCTTACTTGTGTTTGGAAGCTTGTACGTGTGCAATATATCATTTTAAATATGTGGGGTATGTGCTGTAGAAATAAATGACAAAAAAGGAGACATATATTTGTGTAGTGTAGAGCACAGATAACCTGGTTAAAGAAAACCATTTTAGCAGTTAGAGAAAATGAAAGCATTTAAATCTGTGATAAGAAACCTACAACTCATTGAGAACTCTGAGTGACCTTGTGCCCATGATATAAAGCCTCAGGTGCTAAAAATTATATTGAAAGCTAAAGTACAGGGATTCATTGTGTTAATATTGTTTTGCTTTGCACACTGGCCATGTCATGTAGAGCAAATACAATATCATTATTGTACCTTTCATTGCTGCAATTGGGGTATGTAATTGCACTGTAGGCGTAAGCAGTATCACCGCATCAGTTCTGCTCATTAAAAGGATCAGTGTAGGGGAAGAGTTTTACAGTTTCACGTACGTGACATCAGTGTCGCTGGTGCTGTGTTTATCTCTGTGGTACAGTATAGCATGTGCCGTGTGTTTCCATGAGATCACTGTGGTGTTTGTTGTGGATCTGTCTTGCTGATTACCGGAGACACAGCCACGGTGAGCACTGAAAGTTCAAATACGTTTATTGCTTCATTTTTATGACCGGAATCTGAATAACTTCTGGGGTTTTTTTTTACTATCTTTTTATTGAATGTTGTTGATTTTTTCCAAAACAATATTTCTAGTAACTATAAAAGTGTTTGAGAGGCTGAAGCACGTGGTGGCATTGTGTGACAAATGGATGTCACTCTTCTATGCTTTCTCTCTTTACCCATCTCTACACATCACAAAGCAACTAAAGTGATCCATTAATCAAAGTACATACAAAACTTACAATGCGTTTCAGGGAAAAGTCCTACAGGATCAATGGCACCTACTGTCTATAGTATTCAACCTATTTTTATTAAGGAACCCTATAATTATATTGTGAAATTCTGCGGAACCCCAACCCTCTCTAATAGCGCGTCTGGTATCAGATGTATTGTAAGGAACCCCAACCCTCTCTAATAGCGCAGTTGAGATCAGATGCATTGTAAGGAACCCCAACCCTCTCTAATATCATGTCTGAGATCAGATGCATTGTAAGGAACTACAACCCTCTCCACTAGCGCGTCTGAGATCAGATACATTGTAAGGAACCCCAACCCGCTCTAATAACTCGTCTGAGATCAGATGCGTTGTAAGGAACCCCAACCCTCTCTAATATCATGTCTGAGATCAGATGCATTGTAAGGAACTACAACCCTCTCCACTAGCGCGTCTGAGATCAGATACATTGTAAGGAACCCCAACCCGCTCTAATAACTCGTCTGAGATCAGATGCGCATTGTAAGGAACTACAACCCTCTCTAATAGCGCGTCTGAGATCAGATGCATTGTAAGGAACCCCAACCCTCTCTGGTAGCGCATCTGAGATCAGATACATTGTAAGGAACCCCAACCCGCTCTAATAACTCGTCTGAGATCAGATGCGCATTGTAAGGAACTACAACCCTCTCTAATAGCGCGTCTGAGATCAGATGCGTTGTAAGGATCCCCAACCCTCTCTAATATCATGTCTGAGATCAGATACATTGTAAGGAACTACAACCCTCTCCAATAGCGCGTCTGAGATCAGATACATTGTAAGGAACCCCAACCCGCTCTAATAACTCGTCTGAGATCAGATGCGTTGTAAGGAACCCCAACCCTCTCTGATAGCGTGTCTGAGATCCGATGCATTGTAAGGAACCCCAACCCTCTCTGATAGCGCGTCTGAGATCAGGTGCATTGTAAATTCTTCGGTACTGTATATGCAACAATTTTCAAATGACCTGAAAATTGCAGGGAACCCGTTAGGGATGCCCGTTGATTCCTAGGAACGAACCCCTGTTGAAAAACACAGGTCTTTGGTGCTGTCAGGATACCGAGGCGTGACTTTTGGCCGAGTGATTTCTTTTTATTTGCTTTCAACTGATTTGAAATTTGATAAGTACTTCTTATTGAAATAAAAATGGATCCTTTTTTAATGGAATGAAGCTAAAATCTTCCCCAACAAGGTGAAAGAAGCATTCCAGCATATTCGAGGTCTGGGGCGGTGACTGGTGCCTGAGCATGGGGATTATAAAAATGGTGAACTTTGTGTGATTCCGTTTTTTTTTACATTACATATTGTGCAGATGTAGTAAGGTAGGAAGAAGTTCTAGACAAGTTTTCAGAGAGCTCACGGACTGAGAGTTTATTTCACATTTTTGTGTGCGTCAAAATGTCAGTACTAAAAAGCAATACAAATCCTCAAATAACTTACATCTGATGTGCAAAGACTTCATAATTATGAAACATAATTTGCGGTTTGAAATTACTTTTAACGCATTGCGTCATGTTGAATACGTGAATTTAAATGAAAACAGAATTCGGTGTATTGTTTTTATTTGAAACTAGCGCTAGTAACAATAACTTTAGCGTAACATTATTTATAATAGCCACTTTATATATACAGCAGTTACATTATAATATTATTTATCCTATGTAATGAAACGTCTGCACTGCATCAAATACATTTTTATGTTGATAAATAGCAACTTCATTCAGCGCTAACACTATTAACATACATAATCATACTTTTTTAGGATGGCAAGTTAAAGTTATCTGATGATTTTACGTATTTCTCATAGATTTGATGGTGCATAGAAATATTTATTTAGTACATCCCATCTGTATGCCCAGCGCTGGTCTTTTCCATGCTCTGAGCTTAGTACATACGGTTATGGACACACAAGCGCAATTGAGTGGGACGTGCTAATTTTGCGTCACTTAGTACTAGGGTGCCAGGTGTCCAGTATTGAACTGGACTGCCATGTATTTAGATACTCTGTCCAGTAAAAGAATTGAGGAAATACTGGACTTTACGGTATTACCTCTCTGGACATAGTGACCTGACCAGCTTGGGTGGGGGGGGCGCAGGATTTCCCTGAGTGAGGAGAGAGCAGCGCTGTTGCTAGGGGACCATCCTGATAGCCTGCTGCTGGGTAATGCTGCCAATCAGGAGGAGGTGTCAGGAGTCAGGGGGTGGGGCCAAGGAGAAGAAGAAACAGCATGGAGCGGTGAAAGTGTGGGTGGGTATGTGTGTGTGTCTCGAGCACGTTGCACCTTTCACCATTGTGTCTAGTATTTTTTAAGACACCACATGGCAACCCTACTTAACACGTAGGCCCAAGAGTCTCTAGTTCAGGGGTAGCCAACTGCAGCCCTCAAGAGCTACCAATATGTCTGGTTTTAAGGATATCCCTGCTTCAGTACAGGTGAATCAATTAGTCACTTATCCTTTGACTGAGCCACTAATTAGCCACCTATGCTGAAGCAGGGATCTCCTGAAAACCTAATCTGTTGGTAGCTCTTGATGGCTACAATTGGCTACCCCTACTCTAGTTAAAGCTGCATTTAGTAGACATACTGTAGATCTGTGAGCGGTATTAGTTTGTCTCTTTATGTCACAAAGAACCACTAATCCTGTCTAGAAAATAAGGAGTTTGTCACAGCTGGTAAAACCTAAGTTGATGATAGGTCCACACTCCGGGGCTACTATATGCATTCATAAATAAAGTGTTTTTTAATAGAATACTATAAATAAGATATTATGCTGAAAATAGTGTATTGAAAGTCTTCTATGTTCACTTGACAAAAGAATGCAACTCATACACATGCAGCACTTATCATCTGAGATCAGACTCAAAAAGACTGTTCATGGTCCCAAGATTCAACAAAGTATCCGGCCGCCCCTCCTTCTCTTACCGTGCACCCCAAAACTGGAACAGTCTGCCGGAGACTCTCACAGCCGCCACCAGGCAAAGTTCTTTCAAAACTAAAGCTGTCTCACATTTTAATCTGGTCTGTAACTGTCACATACGCCCATAAATATATATTATCTCTAACTGTGCATGCAATGTCTTGTATATAATGTATACCCTGTTCACTTATGTAACTGTATTTGTAACCATGTATTATTTGTCATCTTAACTCTATGCCCAGGACATACTGGAAAACGAGAGGTAACTCTCACTGTATTACTGTACTTCCTGATAAAACATTTTATAAATAAATAAATACATTTGTTTGAGGCATACTGTATAACCAATGCAATGAGCGAGAAGATGCTTTAGTACAGGAGTGGCCAATTCAGTCCACAAAGGCCACAAATACCG
This sequence comes from Ascaphus truei, assembly GCF_040206685.1. Lineage (NCBI taxonomy): Eukaryota > Metazoa > Chordata > Amphibia > Anura > Ascaphidae > Ascaphus > Ascaphus truei. The sequence goes on along the minus strand of NC_134487.1, from coordinate 302,315,367 downwards.
TAGGTCAGTTTTTTTTTAGGATATCCCTGCTTCAGCACAGGTGGCTCAATCAGTGGCTATGTCTTGATTTGAAGCAGGGGTATCCTGAAAACCTGGCCTGTTGGTGGCCCTTGAGGACTGAAGTTGGCCTGCCCTGCTTTAGAGCGTTGATAACCAGTGATTTTTATACTGACTTCTTTTTTCCACACACAAAAATGTATGTGGATTTCAATGTTATTTCTTCATTTTCCATGCACGTGGCTTCTCCTTGGAAGGCATAAGAGCCCTGAAATGTCTTTAAGCAGTGCTTTGCAGAGGACAGAGGTATCAAAAACCTGCTAATGGGTTTTCAGGATATCCATGCTTCAGCACAGGTGGCTCAATCAGAAACCTGTGCTGAAGCAGTGACTGAGCCACCTGTGCTGAAGCAGGGACTGATTGAGCCACCTGTGCTGAAGCAGGGACTGATTGAGCCACCTGTGCTGAAGCAGGGACTGATTGAGCCACCTGTGCTGAAGCAGGGACTGATTGAGCCACCTGTGCTGAAGCAGGGACTGATTGAGCCACCTGTGCTGAAGCAGGGACTGATTGAGCCACCTGTGCTGAAGCTGGCATATCATGAAAACCTGGCCTGTTGGGGGGGGCTTGAGGACTGGAGTTGAGCCCCCCCGGGTTACAGTATATAACTGCTGATGTCCTAATTTCACTCTTCTTCAGTATGCGAGTAGCGAGTAGCGCGCTGTGCTTAGGGCCGCAGGGATTTCACTAGTAGGGAGGGGTATTTAATAGCACTGGTTGTTCCCATTGTCTTTCTTCTTTTTGCCCCTGACAGAGGCTCTCCCCGGAACACCGAGCTTCTGTTTCCTGTGCGCATCACTCCACATAAATACATTTGTTTTTATTTATTAGTAAGTAGTTTCTGCATTTTCTTTTTGAGCCCGGCAGGTTGCCTTTTTGCTAAGCTCCAGTAACTGGACCACTTACTTACCTGCTTTATGTCCTGTTGTCTGATAAAGCTACAAGGCTTTAAGTGATTTGATGCCGTTCTTGGCAAACCTCCATGCTGTATTTAAATCCCCAGCCAGTTATAGCGTTATTCACCTACAAGCTGTGCCATTTGATATATATACAGGCAAGAAAGCTTTCTTTCATGCACTGCTTAGAAACTGGTCGTTTTTTGCCTCCTGTAGCATGTTGATTTTAGGGGGGAGCCTGAAGATGACGATACAGCTTCAATATCTTCTCTAACATGATGTGGTATGCATTATAGCAACCTTGTTACGTCTCACAAACAACCAATAACATTAAAGTCAAGCATACAGTATACATATATGTAGCGGTCATGTAAAATGCCTACAGTCATCTCTCCTGCTGGCAGCAAGGCCTGGTAAGTGTGGGCATGCCAGCAGTAACCATGGAGGTTTTCCCTCACACCCTGGTGGGGTGCCCTGTGTATGGATGGGACTGGTCACATGCTCTGACTCCATGGTTAGTGATGTCAGAGGTGTGTCAGCCTCAGAAGTTACATAAGGCACAGCACTGTGTCTAAAAGTTAGTTGCTGGAAAGTACTAGTTCAAGGCTAGTTGCTGGAAAGTTCTTGCAAGGTTCAGGAAGGAGTTCAAGTTCTGCAGAGTGTTAGTTATATTATAGTAACTCCATGGGAGACTGTGTCCAGGGACCTGGCACTGGGCAGTGATTCCTGCGGGAATAGTGAATCCCTCATCTAGGTGACATACCTATCAAAGGGGAGCACGGGCGAGATGATCGGCTAAATACACCCCATTGTGGGGGGGCAGCTATGCCCACCGTGACAATAAAGATGGAGCTGATCAGAAAGACCCCTGTGTGTGAGAGTCCAATGATTACACAGGAGGTTGCACCACCGAGGAGTTCCTCGTCAGGATCATCCCCATGCGGACGCAGGGACCCTGGTGAGGTGGAGGCGCTGCACTGGAACTAGGTGAGACTCAGCACACTACCTCAGCTGCCTGTCTGGACGGGTCCTCCCCACACACCATCATGCGGGAGACTCAGGAGTCCTGTAGCCAACAGGTGCACCACCCGACACTACCACACTGTAATGGGGGCCGGTTAGACCACAGGGGCCAATGTGAGATTGGGTGGGTCAGGCCGGGCCAGAAACACCGTTACATATATATTTAGGGGCTCTTTATTGAGGCCTTCCATCTGCAAAACTAGTGTAAAAGAAAAACGGAACCAGCTTTATCAGTGGAAAATACCCACCTTTAATTGGGATTATTTTTCTTTGGAAGATATGGTGCTGGGTTGTTCTCTTTTTTTTGCAGCCAGGAGACTGTAAAAATAGACCAGAGCATTGAATACTCACTAAATCATTCACGGAGATGTACAGCTACTGTCCGGGAAATGGTCACGTTGAAATGTCTTTGCAGAAAAAAATCCCGTCATAAGGTTTTCACTTAGGATAATGTGCCAATGTGCACCCCAAAACTGGAACAACCTACCGGAGACTCTCACATCCACCACCAGTTTTATTTCTTTCAAAACTAAAGCTGTCTATCTATATTATCTGTAACTGTGCACGCAATGTCTTGTATATAATGTATATCCTGTTCACTTATGTAACTGTATTTGTAACCATGTATTATTTGTCATTTTAACTCTATGCCCAGGACATACTTGAAAACGAGAGGTAACTCTCAATGTATTACTTCCTGTTAAAATATTTTATAAATAAATAAATAATAAATAAATAAATGATTAATATTAGCAGGCTGGATATATATATTTTGTAGGGCTGAAGGAGTGTCTCAGTGAGTAAAGACACTGGGGCCGATTCACTAAGCTATGTTAATTAGCGCTGAAATGAGTTACATCACTCGGGCGAAAAAGGGTGAAGCCATAAGCGCTATTCACTAAGGCTGTTTGGCGCTTTTACGGCCAGCCTTGCCCAAAAGGGCCATATCACGCGAGCATCTTCTTCCCCCCCTGATATCGCGCTTAAAGTTATTTATCACGATAACTGTTATAAACAAAGCAGCTGCGTCTCAATGCATGGCTCTTACAGGCGATCGTGCTGGCCAAATAGGATTTTTAATAGTAGTATACATGAGCAGGGGGTCTCCTGAGCTGAACCGCATTGGATTCGGCCTCGGGGACCCCCAACTTCAGGAGTTACAGGCCCCGTTGTGGGGTGCTGGTATCCCCTGCAGAATGTAAATGTCCCGGTCACGTGACGCAGGAGCTTTACAAGTGCAGGGGATACCGGCACCCCATAACGGGGCCTGTATCTCCTGAAGTAGGGGGCCCCCGGACCTGAAACCAATGCGGTTCAGCTCAGGAGACCCCCTGCACATCTACACTAGTATTAAAACACCAATACCAATAAATAATAATTCATTACCGTAGCGGATAGCCGCTATGGTAATGAAGCTGCATTAAAGTACATTTTAATAATAGTGTGCGGGAGCAGGGGGTCCCCTGAGCTGAACCGCATAGATTAATGGCTCAGGGACCCCCTGCTTCCCGAGCTACAGGCCCTGGTATGGGGCATCGGTGCCAGTGTCGGCGCCATCTTTATAGCGTCCAAGACGCGACGTGGGCTCTATAAAAATGGCGGCGACACTGGCATCCGATGCCCCTTACCGGGGCCTGTAACTCGGGAAGCAGGGGGTCCCTGAGCCGCAAATCAATGCGGTTCAGCTCAGGGGACCCCCTGCTCCCGCACACTATTAATAAAAATACATTAAAGCAGCTTCATTACCTTAGCGGCTATCCGCTAAGGCAATGAAGGGGTTAAGGCATAATAGCATGTTTATTGGGGACAATTGCCCCCAATAAACATTGCTATATACAACACACATCCCCCCCCGCCCCCTAACACATACACACTACAGTAATGGGCAAAATTACTATTATCCACATATGGATAATAATGCATTTGCCCATTAAATATACATTAATCACAATAAATACAATAAAAACATTTTGTACTCACCCTTGTCCGGCACCCACGATGAAGGCCATCCTCATCTTCCTCACCATCCATACACTGGGGTGCTGAAAAATATACACAAGAAGAAAAAGAGCCAAACTAATGTCCCCTAACCCCTTAATGACTTTAGCGGTTATTAACCGCTACAGTCATTAAGGGGTTAAGCCACCCTGACCCGATACCCACCCTTCACCCATTTATTTGTACAGTGGCTTCATCATGTATGTATATATATATATATATTTATATATATATATATATACTGTATATATATATATATATATATAGAAAAGAGAGAGGAGAGAGCGCACGCCCCATAGTATAAAACTGTATATTTAATGATGGGAAAGGGGGAAGAAAATGACTCCCAAGGGTACAATATATAAAAGCGTTTTGTGAAATATCACCACCATCCGGTATCTGCAAAAAGGATCCAAAGTCCATCAGTCTCTTAGAGATGAAGGGCAGTGATCCATCAGGATTTCCAGGGTGCTTCCGATATTCACAGCTAACGTCTCAGGATTCCAAAGAATGTCTCCTGTGCTGGATGGCCGCTTGACTGTTGCGCGCTCGAACCGGCCTGCTTCTGCGCATGCGTGATGACGTAATGTCCATGCGTAGTGCGTAATGACGCTCCCTGACGCGTTTCGTCGCACACGGGAAACTTTTTCAAAAGGGTGATATATATATATTTTATAATATATATATACTGTATATGCATGATTAACCAATATACAAATAAATGGTTAAGGATATACTGTACATGCCGAAATACAAATCTCTCCCAATATCAAACAGCACCAAGCAAAATCAATAACTAAGAAATGCAAATAAAAACACTCAATTTGACAATGTGTACATGATACAATTAATCTGTGCATCATGTATACTATGCCAACCAATGCTCCAAATCAAATACACTATTCCAAACAAGATACAAATACAATCATTAAAGAAAAACAAAGCATCTCAACACAATTAAATTACCATCAATTAATCCAATCTCCAATCAATTACAATCCAAATCAATTACACACTTCAGATCCTAAAAACAAACCATTGTGAAAAATAATCTATGTCAAAGTAACCATCACACTAAATCTAGCTTCCAAAAATAAGCCAATAAAATAATCTATAGCAAACAGCCTTTAAATAAACATTTGAAAAAATGAAATGTAGATTAGAAACACATTTTTACACAAAGCAGCAAATTGCAATTCCAAAAAACATCAAAACAAGGCAAGCAAACAAGTTTTTATTATACCTGTATGTATGTCCATCTATAGTTTACAGACATAAATACAGGTGCAATAAAAGAGCATCAAAAACAATTGAATAACATTAACAATCAACATACAATACAATCACTGATTTGTCCTGTACGTATGTATATCCATAACGACATACATAAATTCAGGGCAAATAAATGGACATTAAAAAAAATGGATGTCATGAAATTTAAAAAAAAAAAACCTGTAAAATAAAAATAAAATACATTTATTTTGTTTACTTACCATTAGATGAATCACACACCGAAATCAAGGGAAACCGGAAGCTTTCGAACAAGTAATCCAACAACAGGAACCAGGTAAAGATAAATAAATAAACCCTTACAATCCACAAATGTCTGTATCTTCTTTCTTCTATTTGTAATCCATAGTGGGGGTCTTCACCGTCTTCTTCTGTCTTCTTCCGGGTCTTCTTATCTTCATCCGCCACGCCCTGATCTTCTTTCTTCCATAGGAGGTCTTTCCTCCTCGACGTCTAGCTTCAAAATGAGACGACATAGGCTTTTATAGGCCTATGACGTCACATTTTCGTCATATGGTTCTCACGGTCCTGATTGGGCCGTGAAAACCATGTGATTTGGCCAGAAAAAAATAATTTGATGACGTCATTTAAAGGCAATGACGCCAGCCAATCACAATGGCTGTGCTTCAATTGCCTTTAAGATTACGTCACCCAAACAAACATGGCTGGCCTCACATGGTATGGTAGCCAATCAGAGTTGGGATTGAGTAGTAGGAACCCCCGCGGGGTCAGCCGGGGACATCCGCGGGCCTGTTGTATGGATGGTGTGCCTGCAAAAAGGTAAACAAAGAAATATTTTCTAAGTCCAGCTCCTTTTGCGCCTGACTTTAGCTGGCGCGTTTGTTAGGCACGTTTTTTAAGGCCGATTCACTTAGCGCTGCTTAATGAATCTCCTGTACTGGCAAAAAGCAGCGCAATAGCCTAATCGTGCGCATTTTGCGCCGAGGGCTGAAAAAAGCCCTTTTAAGAGCGATAAAGCGCAGTTACTGTATCACTGCATAGTGAATCTCACTGCAGCCTTATCGGTCTTAAAGCCACTTAATGGAGCTTAGTGAATCGGCCCCACTGACTGGCACTGAGTTTGGAGCAGGGGAGCCTGGTTCAATTCCCGGTGTTGGCTCCTTGTGACCTTGGGCAAGTCACTTTATCGCCCTGTGCCTCAGGCACCAAAAACATAGATTGTAAGCTCCATGGGGCAGGGACTGTGTCTGCAAAATGTCTCTGTAAAGCTCTACATAAAACCAGCAGCGGTATACAAGAACAAACAATTATTATTATTTTTAATAACTCAGATTTATATATTGAATTTGTATGTATACGTAGGAAATAGTATTAAAGAGAAAAACTTTGAGGTTGAAGTGAGGAAACATGATAATGTGTAGTTAACAAAATTGTAGTGTTTTGATACACACAATACTCTATAAAATAACCACAACCCATGTTCTAAGTAAAATGGAATACATGTATGTATGTACTTGGCAAGAATCATCTCTATTCATGAGACAGTATTAGAAAATAATATGTCATTTACAAGATACAAGTTTTGTTTTTTATAACCAGATGGTAACATTTTGTTCAATCCCAAAGACAACTGAAGTTTCACAATAACATTTTGGAGACATTTCAATACTTTTTTTTTGCAATATCTTTTAGAACATAATGAAGTTTATGTGCAAAGGTCATGATATTGTACAATACTAAGCCTCTCGCATTTGTTTTACCATGTAGCGTTACTTTTGAATGGTAGAAACTGTGTTCCCTACACAATTCCACTCACACAGGTTCCTCTGTTTTGCATGTTACATACAGTACCTGTTTTCCTAAAGGTTAGGATAAAAGCAGACCTACCTACTCATTAGCAGAGAGAAAGGAAGGAAAGAGAGGATCGGGGTCACTGGCAAACTAACAGCTACAATTGGCTTGAAATTGTGAAATAGATTATTTTAGAGACAAAATAGACATTTTACTGGGGGTGGGAGTATACGTGCAGTATGTGATTTCTGAGTTATGAAACAGTGTAGCTTGTTATCTGTTTAATATGCCAAAGATTCATGATCTCTGACATGATTATTCTGCTCATGTTCTGGTGATAAAATGCTGTAGACAGTAGACCAGAGGCGGCTAACTCCAGTCCTCAAGGGCCACCAACAGGTCAAGTTTTCAGGGTATCCCAGCTTCAGCACGGGTGGCTCAATCAGTGTCTCAGTCTTCGATTGCATCACCTGTGCTGATGCAGGGACATGCTGAAAACCCACCTATTGATAGCTATTGAGGACTGGAGTAGGCCCCCCTGCTGTAGACCAAGAGGTCTTCTGAAGCCTCTTCAAAAGTCTAGCAGCCCTACAAATTAAATGGCAGTGTTTTATGCCAAACCTGGACCATCCTATTGGAATGATGCCAGCTTCACCTAGGGAGACTCCAGGTACAGCATGTACAGGGTAACCAATCCAGGGATTTATTGGGACTGACACCATGTACAGGGTAACCAATCCAGGGATTTATTGGGACTGACAGTATGTACAGGGTAACCAATCCAGGGATTTATTGGGACTGACAGTATGTACAGGGTAACCAATCCAGTGATTTATTGGGACTGACAGTATGTACAGGGTAACCAATCCAGGGATTTATTGCGACTGACTTTTGATGAATAAGGTAAACCTTCAAATGAATAAGACTTTTCCATCCTATCTATATTTTTTTAGTTTTCCTTTTCCCACCGTTTGCTTGTCTTCAGGTGAAACACATTTTACAACATACAAATAAATATTGATCACACGCCATCCTCCATCAATGAGTATTGTGCTAAACAGGTTCAAACTGACTGAACTGCATTTAATGACCTACTTTGTAGCTGAAAGTTCCTGTTGCAATCTTTAAAATCAGCCAACTTACCAGACTTCTATGGAGCCTATTCAGTAAACTTTGATACGTGAGTTATCGACAGTTTTGAGCACTTTTGTAGCGGGTTTGTATGTGTAGCTATTCAGAGAACTCCGATAATACGTCAAACTCGCAACAAAACTGCTTCTTCCTGAACAGCAGCGCTCCTGCCCACTGAAACCGAGCGGTAGCTAAAAAAATGCTCAAACTCACATTTTTTTGAGAAATCAAGCTATTCAGGTACCTCCGATATGCACATCGAGGCTGCAACTCACAGGTTCTGATCTCGCCTCCTGAAAAGATCCTGGATGTGCATCTGATGGAGAAAATGTATTCTTACTGCATCGGATTGAAGCTGGGGGTCTCTGGATCTGCCCCAAATTAATATAAGCTCCGGTTTGTTGGTGGTAGAGGGTGTGGGTCAAGGTTGTAGTTGCTCCAGGGTGGGTGGTTTGGCCTACCCAGAGCGTTGCGGGAGGGGTTACTACTGCTAAGGTAATGAAGGGGTTAACCACTCCCACTACCCAATTGGTAGGCCTAAACATCCACCACGGGCCAAATGCCACCGTCATAGTTGCCCCGGGGTAGGTGTTCAAGCCTCCCGGGAGGGATAAAACCCTCCCTTACCTTAGCAGTTATAACTGCTATATTAATGTAGGGGTTAACCCCACCCTGGGGCAACTACCCCTTTGGGGCAACTACCCTGGGGCAACTACCCCTTTCACCCACCCCTTCTACCACCAACATCCCACAGGAATGTGCAAAGGTGCTATTAGCCAAAAGTGGTTAATAGCGATTTCAGCCCTTCAAATAATCATTACAGTGCAATACAATAAAATACAATATTATAAAAAGAAAAAAACATTACTATAAAACAAAACTAGCAATTTCATCCATTGATTGTCACTGTGGTCATTTATGCCACAGATCGCCACATTGGCAAGCAATGACCACCTAACAACCCCCCCCCCACCCACTCCTCTACCCCCAAACCCCTAACACACACTGCAATGGTCAAAAGGCCTATTATCCATATCTGGATAGCACATTTGCCCATTAAAAATGAAAACATTAGCCAGCATATAATAAATAAAAGTTGTACTTGCCCCTGCCAGGATGAAGGCTGTCCTCATCTTCGGCCTTCTGGCCCACTTCATCTTTCTCGTCTTCCGTTGGGACATTTTAAGCAACATCAAAATAAAAAAAAACTTGCTGTGGAGGTAACCCCTTCATTACCTTAGACATTGTAACTGCTAATGTAAGGGAGGGGTTAAGCCCTCCCGGGAGGCCTAATCACCCTCCCTGTCGCAACTATAACCTTCACCCACCCCCTCTACCACCAACAAATCGGGTAGTTTAGAGGTAGAGATTATTTCGGGGGCACGGGGTTTACAGAGGCCCCGCGCGCTTCCCGAAGGCACTTAAATTAAATGCCAGGGAAGCGGCAAAGTTTCCAAGCTTACCTTGGTTCAGCCGGCTTCTGGAGACTCGTCGCCATGGCAACGAGTCATTAAATGACGCCGCAGGGTCATGTGACATCGCGTTGCTATGGCACGTGACGTCATGACTCCCAGATGCTGGGAACCAATGTAAGGGGGGAGGGCGCGGAGAGGACAGCCAGCAGGGAGGCACAGGGGAAATAGATTGCGGTCCCCTGCCTTAGTCGCTATGGTAATGAAGGTCTGTTTTTATTTTCATTTTATAACATATTACGGAAGCAGGGGGTCTCTGGAACTGACCCCCAATCATTTCAGGTCCGGAGACCCCTTGCTTCCTGAGGTGCAGGCCCCAGAATGGGGTGCCGGTATCTCCTGCAAGTTGAATTCTCTTGTGTCACGTGACGCAGGACATTTAAACTTGCTGGAGATACCGGCATCCACTGGAGGCCTGTAATTCGGGAAGCAGGGGGAACCCGTACCTGAAATTAATGCGGGTCAGGTCCAGAGACTCCCTGTTTCAATAATAAGTTAATATAATTAAAATAAAAGCAGCCCGATTGCCTGTAAGAGCTGTGCAGGGAGATGCAGCTTCTGTCTGTGCAGGGAGATGCAGTTCTCTCTGTGCAGGGAGATCGCCTGTAAGAGCTGTGCAGGGAGATGCAGCTTCTGTCTGTGCAGGAGATGCAGCTTCTCTCTGTGCAGGTTGATCGCCTGTAAGAGCTGTGCAGGGACATGAAGTTCTCTCTGTGCAGGGAGATCGCCTGTAAGAGGTGTGCAGGGAGACGTAGCTTTCTACGTGCAGGGAGATTGCCTGTAAGAGCTGTGCAGGGGGATGCAGCTCTCTCCATGCAGGGAGATCGCCTGTAAGAGCAGTGCAGGGAGATGCAGTTCTCTCTGTGGAGGGAGATCGCCTGTAAGAGCTGTGAAGGGAGATGCGGTTCTCTCTGTGCAGGGAGATCGCCTGTAAGAGCTGTGCAGGAAGATGCAGTCTCTCTTTGCAGGGAGATCGCCTGTAAGGCCGAGTCCATAGAAGGACAGGCCGTGCTGAGGCGTGCGGACGCTATGCGCTGAGCCCCTGCATCCTCAATGAGGATGCCTTGAGAGGGCTGAGCCCCTGCATCCTCAATGAGGATGCCTTGAGAGGGGGCTCGCGCGAGCGTCCGCAGGCATGCTGACGAGATGGAGGTTTCAGCCGAGCGCCAAGCTGTTTTTCAGCGCGCTGTCGGCGGAAAACCTCCAATCACAGCACAGCAGTGTTGACGTCACGGCCCCGTGACGTCGGCGCCATGACGTCGATGTCAGTGCGTCGCGGGCGATTGGCCCAGCGACGTCACTGCCCCGCCTCCAACCACCTCCCCCCGGCTCCGATCATGCCCGCGGCTCAGATCTCCTCACCCCTCTATGGCCCGGGCCTTAGAGCTGCGCAGGGAGATGCGGTTCCCTCTGCGCAGGGAGATGCGGTTCTCTCTGCGCAGGGAGATGCGGTTCCCTCTGCGCAGGGAGATGCGGTTCTGTCTGTGCAGGGAGGTGCGGTTCTCTCTGTGCAGGGAGATGCGGTTCTCTCTGTGCAGGGAGATGCGGTTCTCTCTGTATTGTATTGTATTGTATGTCTTTATTTATATAGCGCCATTAATGTACATAGCGCTTCACAGCAGTAATACACGAGGTAATCGAATAAATAACAGATAATATAAATAACAGATCATGGGAATAAGTGCTTTAGACAAACATAACATTAAGGAAGAGGAGTCCCTGCCCCGAGGAGCTTACAATCTAATTGGTAGGTAGGGAGAACGTACAGAGACAGTAGGAGGGAGTTCTGGTAAGTGCGTCTGCAGGGGGCCAAGCTTTATGTATCATGTGTTCAGAATGTTCACAGTGCTATTCATATGCTTCTTTAAGCAAGTGTGTCTTAAGGTGGGTCTTAAGGTGGGTCTTAAAGGTGGATAGAGAGGGTGCTAGTTGGGTACTGAGGGGAAGGGCATTCCAGAGGTGTGGGGCAGTCAGTGAAAAAGGTTTAAGCGGGAGAGGGCTTTAGATAAAAAGGGGGTAGAAAGAAGACATCCTTGAGCAGAACGCTAGAGTCGGGATGGTGCATAGCGAGAAATTAGGGCTGAGATGTAAGGAGGGGCAGAAGAGTGTAAAGCTTTAAAAGTGAGGAGAAGAATGGAGTGTGAGATGCGGGATTTGATCGGAAGCAAGAAGAGGGATTTCAGGAGGGGAGATGCTGAGACAGATCTAGGAAAGAGTAGAGTGATTTTGGCAGCAGCATTTAGGATAGATTGTAGGGGAGACAGGTGAGAGGCAGGAAGGCCGGACAGCAGGAGGTTACAGTAATCAAGACGGGAGAGAATGAGGGCCTGAGTCAGAGTTTTAGCAGTCGAGCAACAGAGGAAAGGGCGTATCTTTGTTATATTGCGGAGGAAAAAGCGACAAGTTTTAGAAATGTTTTGAATGTGAGGGGCGAATGTGAGAGAGGAGTCGAGTGTGACCCCTAGGCAGCGTGCTTGGGCTACTGGGTGTATGATCGTAGTTCCAACAGTAATGTGGAAGGAGGTAGTAGGGCCATGTTTGGGAGGAAGTATGAGGAGCTCTGTTTTAGCCATGTTGAGTTTAAGGCGGCGGAGGGCCATCCAGGATGATATAGCAGAGAGACATTCAGAAACTTTGGTCTGTATAGCAGGTGTAAGGTCAGGTGTTGAAAAGTATATTTGTGTGTCGTCAGCATAGAGGTGATATTTAAACCCAAAAGATGTTATTAGGTCACCTAGAGAGAGTGTGTACAGAGAAAAGAGAAGAGGTCCCAGGACAGAGCCCTGGGGTACCCCCACAGAGAGATCAATAGAGGAGGAGGAGGTGTTAGCAGAAGAGACACTGAAAGTAAGATGGGAGAGGTAGGATGAGATCCAGGATAGAGCTTTGTTCCGAATACCAAGAGTATGGAGAATGTGAAGGAGAAGAGGGTGATCCACAGTATCAAATGCTGTAGAGAGGTAGAGTAATATGAGCAGAGTGTAATGACCTCTGTCTTTGGCAGCATGGAGGTCGTCAGTTATTTTAGTGAGGGCTGTTTCCGTGGAGTGAGCAGTGTGGAAGCCAGATTGTAGAGAGTCTAGGAGAGAATAGGTGTTGAGAAAATGGAGCAAGCGAGAGAATACAAGACGTTCAAGGAGTTTAGAGGCAAAAGGCAGGAGGGAAACAGGTAGATAGTTAGAAAGACAGGTAGGGTCAAGCTTGCTGTTTTTGAGTAATGGTATGACTGTTGCATGTTTGAAGGAGGATGGAAAGGTTCCAGAGCAGAGGGAGGAGTTAAAAATGTGTGTGAGCGTAGGGATTATAGTAGGAGCAAGAGGTTTTAGGAGATGGGAGGGAATGGGGTCAAGAGGGCAAGTGGTAGAGGGAGAAGTGGCAATCAACAGCGACACATCCTCCTCTGAGACAGTGGAAAAAGAGTCAAGGAAGGCAGGAGGAGAGTTAGGATGAGGTGTAGGATGGGAGGAAGAAACAGTGGGGATGTTCTGACGTATGGATTCCACCTTTTCCTTAAAATAGTCAGCAAAGTCCTGAGCGGAGATGGAGGAAGGAGAGGCAGCTGAGGGTGGTTTGAGTAGAGTATCAAAGACAGAGAACAGTCGGCGTGGGTTAGACTTGTGCATGTTGATTAGTGCAGAAAAGTAGGCTTGTTTAGCTTGCGAGAGGGCAGAGTTGAAACAGGATAGCATAAATTTGTAGTGAAGGAAGTCTGCGACAGTGTTAAACTTCCTCCAGAGGCGTTCAGAGGAACGAGTGGAGGAACGCAGCATGCGTGTGTGGGAATTTAGCCAGGGTCTAGGGTTAGAAGGGCGAGTGCGGCAGAGAGAAAGTGGGGCATGTAGATCAAGAGAGGAGGACAAGACAGAGTTGTAGTTCCTGTCCAGGTTGTCGGGGTCTGTAGCAGAGCTGAGAGAGGAGAAGGAGGAGCATAAAGTGGACTCAAAGTCAGGTAAGTGAATAGAGCGCAGGTTTCTGCAGAACCGGGGTGTAGATGGAGGTGGAGAAGGGGAGAAGCGAGATAGAGAGAATGAGATGAGATGATGGTCAGAGAGAGGAAAAGGGGAAATGGAGAAATCGGAGAGAGAGAAGTTCTTAGTGAAAACCAGGTCTAAGTAGTGGCCATCCTGGTGGGTGCTGGCTGCAGTCTACTGTTGAAGGCCAAAAGAAGAGGTTAGAGAAAGAAAGCGGGAAGCCCAAGGGAGAGAGGGGTCATCAATGTGGCAATTGAAGTCCCCAAGGAGAAGAACAGGGGAGTCTGAGGAGAGGAAGAAAGAGAGCCAGGATTCAAAGTGAGAGAGAAAAGCAGAAGGGGGATGAGTAGAGGTAGGTGGGCGATAGATGACCGCCACATGAACAGGGAGAGGAGAGAAAATCTGGACAGTGTGAGTCTCAAAGGAGGGAAAAGCAAGAGAGGGAGGAATAGGAAGGGTTCGGTAACGACAGAGAGAGGAGAGCAGGAGCCCCACGCCTCCACCCCTGCCATCAGGGCGCGGAGTGTGGGAGAAGGAAAGGCCACCATAGGAGAGGGCAGCTTCCAGAGCAGAGTCAGACTGAGTGAGCCAGGTCTCAGTTATAGCAAAGAGAAGCAGGGAGTGAGAGAGAAAGAAGTCATGCACAGAGAGGAACTTGTTAGAGAGGGAGCGAGCATTCTAAAGGGCACAGGATAAAGGGAGAGAGGAGGGAGGGTGGCAGGGGATGGGTATGAGGTTGGAGGGGTTGACACCAGAAGGAGTAGAGGTTGCAGTTGGCAGGCGAGGACGAGCGCATGTAGGAATAAGACAGGGACCAGGATTGGGAGAGATATCTCCAGAAGCAAGGAGGAGAAGCATGGATAGAAAGAGGATGTGTGAGGATGATTTATAGGGGTGTGTTTTAGTGCAGGGGGTATAGCTGTGTGGTGTCAGAGGGCGCAGGTAAGAAAGGAGTTCATGTGAACTGAGAAGTGGGGCAGAAAGGAGAGATGGAGATATAGAATAGAGTTAGAGACATACTGAGGCTGGTAAAAAGAAGTGCATAATTTGAGAAGGAGTGAAGTCACAGCAAATATAAATGGTAAAGGCAGCATAACAGCAGTAATGATGCAGTCTGGTATTGATGATATCCTCCTTTCCAGCGTAGTTCAAATGCAGGAATCAGGGCCAGTTGGGGGTGTCCACTTCTTCCTCACTTCTTTTGAACTTCCTTTTAAACTTCAGTTGTTCAGTAGTCATGCCACTTATAATGGGCCACTTGGATATGGGCTGCAGGGAGATATCTCTGTGCAGGGAGATGCGGTTCTCTCTGCGCAGGGAGGTGCGGTTCTCTCTGCGCAGGGAGGTGCGGTTCTCTCTGCGCAGGGAGGTGCGGTTCTCTCTGCGCAGGGAGGTGCGGTTCTCTCTGCGCAGGGAGGTGCGGTTCTCTCTGCGCAGGGAGGTGCGGTTCTCTCTGCGCAGGGAGGTGCGGTTCTCTCTGCGCAGGGAGGTGCGGTTCTCTCTGCGCAGGGAGGTGCGGTTCTCTCTGCGCAGGGAGGTGCGGTTCCCTCTGCGCAGGGAGGTGCGGTTCTCTCTGCGCAGGGAGGTGCGGTTCTCTCTGCGCAGGGAGGTGCGGTTCTCTCTGCGCAGGGAGGTGCGGTTCTCTCTGCGCAGGGCGGTGCGGTTCCCTCTGCGCAGGGAGGTGCGGTTCCCTCTGCGCAGGGAGATGCGGTTCCCTCTGCGCAAGGAGATGCGGTTCTCTCTGCGCAGGGAGCTGCGGTTCTCTCTGCACAGCTCTTACAGACTGCAGGCAGATCGCTCCGGCAGATCTCAGATCACTGCTATCCCGAGCAGTATTGGCATTATCCTACCAAACGGTATTTGACTGACGATAACTCTTTCTGAATACATGAGGTAGGAACATACCAACCCGATGGATATACTGTAGCAGTGATCTTATCGGAGATACCTGATTCGGCCCCTATTCTGGGTATGTTTCTCTCCCACTGCTTGTGGAGGAGTGTTCAGTCTGCAACAACCAAATAATAGTATTATTTTCCTGTTTTGGACAGCCAGCCAGTTTGGCATTGCTAACCTGTCTTTGATATCCGTTTATCCTTAATAGGTCTAATTCTACTTTTTGTGCACTGCCATCGCCTAGTCAAACAGGCTTAATGTTTTCAGGGCAAAAATGTTTAGTGACGAAAAACCTCTAACCGTAGAAACTGTACAAACAAGCAACATTGTTCAACGCAGCAAAATGAAGTGAGCAGCATTCCTTTGCTAATTGTGCTGAAGGTTTTCTCTGTGTTTAAGTTAAGTGCCAGCTATTTTGCCTCAGATTGTGGAAATGAATGGAAGTTGAAAGTCATACCTTTCAGTTTCAACTTGTATTAGAAGGGTCAGTATAAAGATGGGGTCTGACACTGGGTGTAACCATTCAGGGGAGGATTTCTTATTTGGGGCAAATTGCTTTTCTGCTTTTTGTTTAGTGCTGCTTTCAGAATTCGTTTGCCCCTGAAAAGCACCAATTAGTTCTGTTTAAAACGGTCTTTTCACGATACTTTGGATAGTTGTTTGGTTACATTTTTGTCCAAGTGTCTTTTTCATTTAGAACATTACCCAGATTGGTTCTGGAGAGCCGCAAAGCGAGAACTACTTGATTTAAAAGTAAATTATTCCTCACGCTCAGCATGTGAATGTTAGACGATGTACGCCAGGTTTTACTTATCGCTGATAGAGGTTATCTCACCGAGATCCAGCGTTAACTGCGATACACTTAGTAGTAAACACAGAGTCACGGTGCAACTCCTGTGAGAGGCTAGAGAATCTCCCACACAGAGCTAAACAGCTGAGCTAACTTTCACTGCACCCCTCAACAGGTCAGGTTTTAAGGATATCCCTGCTTCAGCACAGGTGGTGCAGTCTTCGACTGAGCCACTGATTGAACCACCTGTGCTGAAGCAGGCATACCCTTAAAACCTGACCTGTTGGGCGGTATGAGGACTGGAGTTGTTAACTAGCAAATGTTTCCAGTTTAACCACGTGCATCAATGATTAACCTTTTAAGACCAGAAAGACCCTTTTAAACTATATTACGACTCCATGGTGTTCTTAACCAGGGGTGTGCAAACTTTTTTCTTTGCGCCCCCTTACCTGCTCTCCCCCCAGCTCGCGCCCCCTTACCTGCTCTCCCCCCAGCTCACGCCCCCTTACCTGCTCTCCCCCCAGCTCACGCCCCCTTACCTGCTCTCCCCCCAGCTCACGCCCCCTTACCTGCTCTCCCCCCAGCTCACGCCCCCTTACCTGCTAAATAACAGTTTTGATAATGATGGTCTCTGTCCTTAGCATATTTATTTTCTATATAAGACAATCTCCCCAGTAGAGTTGTGCAAACGGGACGCATTTTAATTTAGCAAATTTAGAAAATGTCCTGATTTTTTTTTTTGAATGAAAATGAAGTGTGAAATTCTACTATTTTCCCCCAATTGTTTTGATAAAATGTCACCATTTTCACTAACTTAGCATTGTTTTAGTTTTAAAATGAAACTGTCACATAAGCGTGGCATTCGCCGTGTAACCCTGCACATCAGGGGGATTTAACATGCATTTTTTTGGGGGGTGAATTTTGCTGGGGGGGTTTCACAAAGTTTGGGAACATTTACACATCTCTACTCCTACAATACTAACCCCGGGGTTCTACTAAACAGCGAATGGGAAAACATTTTGCTGAAGCTTGCGAACCACGCAAAATTTGACTATTTTTGACCCTAAAAATGTTGTGAAATTAGGCAAATGTTGCAGAAAAAGAATAATATGCTGAGCATTAATGGTCAATGTGAAAGGCACATATATAAATATGTATGTATATATATATATATATATATATATATATATATATAAATATATATATCTTAGTTAAGTTATGGTGGGTAAAAAAAGTGACAAAAACCCTCCACAGTAAAGCATATAGCAAATGGAAATATTACTGTATGCTCATCTGCATGTCTTAGGCAGGTCTGCAACCCCACCTTTCACCATTATCCCCCAGCACACAGCGCTTCCACTGCAGCAAGGGGTTCTGGGAAATAGCATGCAAATGAGCACACAGTGCCACCTTTTGCTTCAAAACCATTTAACATGGTCCCCTATAAGCTTAAGCTTGCTGCATTTCACAGCTTTGAGCACAGCCTGGGTTAAGATGCATAGCTAGCAAACCCACCCACAGACAGACGTTTCGACCTTAATGGGTCTCCTCAGTGTGGGGTTGGTTATACTGGCTTTGCAAAATGAAGCAGGGATAGGTTTCATCTCACTTAGTAAAGTTATGGTGGGTAAAAAACCCTCCACAGGGTTTATACACATACATATAGTGCCATTTACTGCCATTTTAGCTTTGTTCTTGCAAAGTTGGACTTATTAATGAAACTTGGCAACATTTTTAATTTTGTGAAAGTTTCGCAAAGAAGCAAAGTTTAAGAACAAAAAACAAAACAAGAAAAATGCTGAGAAGCGAGTTAGAAGACATTCCCACATCTGTACTCACAATGCACGTGCTCCTGTTCTGTTTAGTAATAGCTGACGCTCTAGCAACACACGTTAATGACATTGTCATTGTATTTATCTGCATTCTGAACGCCGTTTTCTGTTACATTTCCATTTATATTTCTACAAGTCCATATGTTTCTCGCACTATATTGTCCAGCCCTAATCAATGTCATTATCTTGGTCTATGTTTGAGGAATGGTTATTACATCACAATAAACCCGACCAATTTCCTATTGTAATCTTGGCAAACTGAATAGTAATACAACATATTAACAAGATATACTTGCTATTATTTGAACTTTGCAGTCAATAATTGTTCTAACAGGTGCTTGCAGAGAGGACGAGCAATGGATAGGAACACTGAAGTGTATGGAATTGGAATATTCTGTTCCATATTGGGAAATGATAAGGCTCATGAACAATATTTACTAATAGGTGCTCAAGGCATCACATACGACACCTTATAGCTGAGCAAGACACTTTATAGCCAGTAACATTGATGCTTTAATTTTCTTGTCATATCAGTCTCCTCATGACACGGCACTACAGAGTATTGAATGAAGAATAGACTTCAGAGCACTTTGTAATCTTTTAGTATTTTAGCCGAACCGTTGCATAGTACAGCTTAATTCCGTTATAGCGTGGTCCTCGGGGGCCACCCGCGACCACCGCGTTATAAACGGGGTCGCGGAAAAAAAACGGCCGCCGAAAAATTATTATTTTTTTTTTTTGTGGTGGTACTGTTTCCGCCGGAGGGGGAAAGCTGAGAACTCTCCCAGCATTCCCAGACCCGGTGGGGCAGCGGCAACAGCACACAGCACTTACCCGGCATCTGGCAGCTCTTCTCCCTGTCCCTGCTTCTGCTTCCGTCTTGCGAGAGCAAGCTCCCGTAAAGAGACAATGTGTCTCTGTGTATGTGTGTGTGTGTGTGTGTGTGTATTTGACAGTGTGTGTGTGTGTGTGTGCAGTGTGTGTGTGTGTGTGTGTGCAGTGTGCTGTGCTGTGTGTGTGCAGTGTGCTGTGTGCTGTGTGTGTATGCAGTGTGCTGTGCAGTGTGCTGTGAGTGTGTGCAGTGTGCTGTGAGTATGCAATGTTCTGTGAATGTATGCAGTGTGCTGTGAGTGTGCTATGAGTGTATGCAGTGTGCTGTGCAGTGTACTGTGTGTGTGTCAGTGTGTGTGTGTGTGTGTAGTGTGCTGTGAGTGTGTGTGTGTGTGTGTGTGTGCAGTGTGCTGTGAGTGTGTGCAGTGTGCTGTGAGTGTGTGCAGTGTGCTGTGAGTGTATGCAGTGTGCTGTGAATGTATGCAGTGTGCAGTGAGTGTGTGCAAAAAAAATACTTTAAAAACATTTTTTTTTTTTTTTCAATTTGGGGTCCATGCTCAAACCGCGGATCGCGCTATAACGGGGTTGAGCTGTACTTAAAAGTATGAATCAAAGATCAATGTAACATGAACAAGAACACAGATAAGATTGATGGTTGGCTAAGGTAAATCTCTGGAATGGAAGGAGAAAATAAAGAAAACCTGCCTGAAAGAGTTTACCAAGTGATTAATGAACCCCCCACAAATTATAAAAGGGACAGTCTTGCTCGTCTAGTTATTATGTTGCAAGCCCAGCACAGGAGGGTTAGGAAACAGGTTGGGAAAATGGAATCTCAGCCGGAAAAAATAGAAAATACATTCGTGGGAGTTTCAAAACAATCTTGCTCCACTTTCCAATTTCTAGAGAATTACACAAATATTGTCCCGAAACAGTGCGCTGAGAGCTGGGGTTTTCCTATTACAAAGCAGAACACACCCCCCGCCCCCCCAACACCTTCCCTGCTTGTTTCTTGTACAAGATTGGAACCAGAGGGTCTCCCAGAGCCGACCTGTGGTAATTTTATCTCCCCTCTGTTCCCGAGATACTTACCTGTAAAGTTACTGCCGTCTCTGCCCCGGCAGGGGAAACAAAATGGACGTTCAAATCTCCCATGTCACTCAGACCAATATGAAACAGGAACATCACCTGTTCTGCCTTCCTAGTAAACTGCCACTTAAACCCCCTATAGAAGCCGGTATTGTATGTATGTATGTCTTTATTTATATAGCGCCAGTAATGTATATAGCGCTTCACAGCAGTAATACACGTGACAATCATATAAATAACAAATAATACAAATAACAGATCATGGGAATAAGTGCTTCAGACATAAAAGTAACATTTAGGAAAAGGAATCCCTGCTCCAAAGAGCTTACAATCTAATTGGTAGGAGGGACATACAGAGACAGCAGGAGGTCATCTGGTAAGTGCGTCTGCAGGGGGCAAAGGTCGATGTATAGTATCAGCAATGGAGCTACTCATATGCAGCGTTAAGCAGGTGTGTTTTAAGGTGGGTCTTAAAGGTGGATAGAGAGGGTGCTAGTCGGGTTTTGAGGGGAAGGGCATTCCTGAGGTGTGGGGCAGTCAGTGAGAAAGGTTTAAGGTGGGAGAGGGCTGATTGTGGTAACTTCCCGGTAGTATCTCGGGAAATGGTGGGGTCCTTGAAGTTGAAATAATGCACTTCAGCTCCAACGAACGTCCAGGTTCCCATCCTGTAAAATAATAAAAAGAGGGGTGTTCGGGGTGATTGCTGCTTCCAATCAAATTGCAGCCGGTTGCAAAGCAACAGGTCCTTTTTAATATGAAGTATTTTAAGACTCGCATGTGATGGATGTATTAATAGGTCAATTCTAAAGTTGCTTTTATTATGCTTGCCATCTGTCCACCATATTGAAAGAGAAGCTTGTGAAACATACAACAACTCCAGATTGTTTTTCAGTATGACTCTCATATGAGCGCACAGCAGGCAGCTCTCCATCAATGGCCAGTTATCTGCCAGTCAAGGTTAAAACAACAGTGAACATGCATTACATTCACCCAGTAAGAATGTAGTACAATAAACAGACCTCAGACCTTAGCAGACCCTGGAAAGGACCTTAGAAAGCAGTTTAAACTGCATCCCGCTCTTAAACAACATTTCCAACATGTGTGCAAAGGGAACAGACTGTGAACAATGAGAAATGTGTCTGGGGTTCAGGTTTTTGTTTTGCTTTTTGTTATTTCTTGGAACTTGTTTGGGAATGTCTACCCCCAGTTACAGACAACATCGTGTTTTTCAATTTATTCATTTGCACACACAGAGTATTTTAAAAAAACGAGACAATAAGCTGGATTCACTAAATATAATAATATTTGTGCTCAATTTATCATGTCAAAATTGCATCCTCTACTAGGGTTACAAACTAAAAGGAAAGTAGAGATACTTACTCAGTATTTTTGATGATGTCCCTTGCAAAGTGGAGCAACTCACGTGGGTTAATACCGTGGTGGTGGGCAGCATGCTCCTTTTTCTATGTCACCATCTCTATATTGCAGGGGAGGGCAACTCCAGTCCTCAAGGGCCACCACAAAGTCATGTTTTAAGGACATCCCCGTTTTAATACAGGTGGCTCAATCAGTGGACTGCACCACTGAAGCAGGGATATCCTTACAAGCTGACCTGTTGGAGGCCCTTAAGGACTGGATTTGCCCACCCCTGCTACATTGTCACCATTGCTCATTGTCACTATGAGACATCCCCTGGTGCATTGTCCCCATTGCTCATTGTCAGTATGAGACATCCCCTGGTGCATTGTCACCATTGCTCGTTGTCAGTATGAGACATCCCCTGGTGCATTGTCACCATTGCTCGTTGTCAGTATGAGACATCCCCTGGTGCATTGTCCCCATTGCTCGTTGTCAGTATGAGACATCCCCTGGTGCATTGTCACCATTGCTCGTTGTCAGTATGAGACATCCCCTGGTGCATTGTCCCCATTGCTCATTGTCAGTATGAGACATCCCCTGGTGCATTGTCCCCATTGCTCGTTGTCAGTATGAGACATCCCCTGGTGCATTGTCCCCATTGCTCATTGTCAGTATGAGACATCCCCTGGTGCATTGTCCCCATTGCTCGTTGTCAGTATGAGACATCCCCTGGTGCATTGTCACCATTGCTCGTTGTCAGTATGAGACATCCCCTGGTGCATTGTCCCCATTGCTCATTGTCAGTATGAGACATCCCCTGGTGCATTGAGCTTTGTAGCCATCTAAACTTTTATTGAGAATGGAGACTTGGAAATGACATTGGCGACATCAGCGGAGACCTCTTCACATATGGTCCACATTCATCCGTTTAAATAAATGAGACCTGAAACCTTCCCCAGCTCAGGGAAGAGGTTGTCACGGCATATTACGCACGGTACCTGCGTCTCATCTTCTGATGAGATGTGAAAACCTGTTACAAAACCTGCCTGGTTTTTTTATTTTCCAGAAAAATGTTTGAGAAAAATTGGAAAGTTTGCAAAAAATATGCCACCAAGCATTAAAAGGACCACGTGTGAGCTTACGTGGCGCTTTATCTACTGCCATTTGAACTACATGGCAGTATAAGGAGAAAAGGGTAGAAAAGTGTCAACATTTTGGCAAAATTCTGATGCAATTGTAATAGTTTAGTTTCCTTTTTTTTCCTTCTAAGCTTTACTATGTCTATACAATGGTTTATTAATGAAACACAAAGTAAGTTATGGTGAGTACAAAAGTGAGAAAAAACCTCCACCGTGCAGCAAATTTAAATACCATGTGTGAGCACATTCATGTCTCAGGCACGTCTGCAACCCTGCCTTTCCCCATTATCTCTTAGCAGACAAAACTTCCACTGCAACCAGGAATTCTGGGTAATGAAAGTGGTTCTGAGCACTCCCAGTGTGTCATGTTTTGCTTTTTATCCCTTGTAACACGTGTCCCTACACATTAAGCTTATGCCTGCGTATGACAGGTTGGGCCTATTGTTGCAACGGTTCTTTGCTCTTAAAACCACATCCATGTATGATCTATTTCGGTACCAGATTTGCAGTTGGATAAAGTGACCTAGTCTGGCCAAGCATGAGCCAAATGAAGTGGGTCACAGCACCATAAATGAACCAGTGAAACTTTTGCACGGATAAAGAAGATGATATTCTTCATTCATTACCCTATGTGCTCTAGAATAAAAGTCAGACGATGCAATGTATTGTGCACTGTGCAATAATTGATCTGTTATTGAAGGCACATTTATCACGAGCATATCATGGAATAAATTATGCAGTGTATAAATGCAATAGTCTGTCTGGAGTCTGGAATTCCCAGCCACTGCATCATTTTCTTCTTGTAATATTTTTTTCAAGTATAGGGTAATTGATGGCACCACCTGAGCAGGACTTTCTGCACCACTGTCAAATGGTCCATTACATTTCCAAACAAATCACAACCATGTGCAGCTGGTCAAGGTCTAGCTGATGATTAGCAGGTTGAAACGTCTGAGTATGGTGAACAATGTACTGCCTGACTTGCTACATGTTTGGCAGAAAAGATGTGCGCACGTCCCTAATCTGGATGCCAAAGGCATGGATCACTTCTGCTGGTTCTTGTGCCGTTTTAAAGATGCACAATCACTTCCACAGTGCAGTTCCTGAGTGTCTTAAGCAGAATCATCAAAAATACGCAGTAAGCTGTAAATCAGGGGCACTTAACTGCACTCCTCAAATCCTCCCCCCCCCCCCCCTCTCCAACAGGTCAGCTTTTTGGGATATCCCAACTTCAGCACAGGCGGCTCAATTAATCCCTGCTTCAGCACAGATGGCTCATCTGCCTCCGTCAAAGACTGAGCCTCTGATTGAGCGACCTGTGCTGAAGTTGGAATATCCTGAAAACCTGACCTGTTGGGGAGGACAGGAGGACTGTGGAGATGAGTGCCCCAGCTGTAAATCATTGCAATATAATGAAATTGAGAATTGAATCTTTAGTACAAAGGTTTCTTTAGTTATTGGGCTACAACGACATAACAGAGCTTTAGTCTAACGAGTTTGTGTAAACAAATGAATACTACCCACAATGTGTCACCAAGGGCAAAAGCTAAAAAGTGTGGCACAGAATTCCATTCTGGAGTTGCACACAAACTTAGTCCTGTTGTTTGGGACTTGGGAGTACATGATGGATACGGGCTGGTTCGATGGGTAATGAACAGTAGTGATGAAAAAAAAGTTTCTATGTGGCAAAATGTGACAGGTGACTGGGCAATTAACTGAAGGAGATGCAGATCAGGGGAGCGCAATCTTTTTCCCCTGCGCCCCCCTGCCGGCTGTTCCCTTCTCTGCGTGCCCCCCCACCCCCCGCCTCTTACCTTGCCTCCGACGTCAGCGTCATGACGCCACGTTGCTATGGCAACGTGCCGTCACACAAACTGATGCCGCATTGCCATGGCGATGCGTCTACAGAAGCAAGGTCAGTAAGGTTTACAGAGGCCTTCACCGCTTCCCCGACACTTAATTTAAGTGCGTTTGGGAAGCGCGGGGCCTCCGTAAACCCCGCGCCCCCCGCAGCGAATCTCCCAGTAGATGATGTGTTTGGAAACAGTGTAATACTAAGGAATTATTTTGAGGACAGAAGGATCCGCTGAGAGAACCGAGCTGGAAAGAATTGGCAAAACAAATTGTTGACTATTTGGAAATATCTTAAGAAGACTCGAATATTAACAAAGGAGTTGCAAGGGAATAAGGAAGGACACGAAAAAGATTTATGCTTGCTCATTTTTATTTTATTTCACATTCCATATCTCTTTCTATATGTTTCGTTATTTTTACAGTTCTTTCATAACAATGTGGTACATCATACTTGCTTTTGATGTACAGTATAAGATTTACATACTTCTAAGCATTGCAAATATTGATGTAAAGAAATCTAAAATGGACCACAATTCTTATTGTGCACTAATATCCTTTACTACCGCTTGACATTCTGTACAGGCATAAGTAAAGCTGTGCAAACATGGATTTGTAATATTAAGATAAATTATTAGAGCAGTTGTGCAGTTATTCACATTCTGGGAACCACAAGATCATATACACGCCTTAGAGCTTAAAGTTTGTCAGATAATCCATCTTGGTGCCTTCAACACTTTCTTCAACTCTCTGCCAGTCAACATGACGTTTCTCTGTTTCTGCCACATCTGGAAATGATTTAAAAGGACCACTAATAGGATTAAGCAGAGTAGATGTATCTTGTACCCCCTAGATATGTCATTTAACTTGATAAATACCATATATTAACAATTGTAAAAGATCAATACTAAAGACACAAACCCCTTAAATGTAAAAATCTGGTGCTTTCAGATCTGGGCTGATAATAAATACCCCATTCTTCACCCTTACTTGTAGGTGCCTGGAAGAAAGAAAATAATTTAAGAATTAAAAATCGGGGGAGTTGGTTTATTCTATGTTATGCTCTGGGAGAATATAAATACATTGGTGGAGCTTTTATTACGTCAGCATTGTTGATTGCAAACTTCAGTCTTCAAACTTCAAAACTGGATTTGGTACACAACTGGGTAAATGTGTAACGTCTCAGAGCCGCGATATACCAGGGAGGGTATCATTTGTTTTGCAAAGGTAACAATTGAGATTGATATTAAATAAGTGATATATTCTTACATGGTTTTAATACAATTCTTTTGTGTCAAACTTAAAAAAAAATGTGGAAACAAAATGAATCTTCAGGGGATTCTATGTTGTCATTTTTTTTAAAGATGTAATTTTCATCATATTGTAGATGTGTAAGACACTAATTTTGTTTACATGTCGTGGTCTAAAAAAAAAAAAAAACCTTCTCCCCATAATTCCCAGTAATTAAAGAATGCAATAATGTAATGAACACAAAGATGGAAAATAAATTGACGGTGTAATTAAATACTAATCCCCGTTTCCCAATGCTGCTCTTTAGTTTACCATTCTCTCCAGCTCAACTTTATTGCTTCAGTTACAGTGGAGATAATTTGTTGGATTTAACAATTACCATCAATCTTACCAGTTTAAAGCTCTCGGCAGCAATAAGCAAATAGCTAGAACACTTGTACCTGTTTGTTATTAACAGTTTTATAGGCAATAAAAGCATGCTGTTAATTTCCAAGCTGGGAACTCCAATACAGCCATGATTTTCTGAAAGAAAAACCCACATGATTGCCCTAACACTGCATACAAAAGTGACAAATGACATATGTCAAACATAGTGATTGCAATGTACAGAATTAGGTAGTAAAAATATTAAACTAAATACTGCTGCCTTTGAATAACCAGATGAATTACAGTTATAAAAAGATGTACAGTGATAATGTCCTGTTTCCCACAGGGTTTCCTTTTAAAGAATGGGGAACACATTTCTGCATGTTTCTTATGTACATAAGAACGGAAATGTTAATTAATAACAGAGCTGTTACCCTCACTTTCATTTTTCTTCCTGGCAAAGGACTACTTATTTTTCTTATATTTGTAGAAATATTTATGTGAAAATAATCAGAAAAATAATGTATTGGTGTATGAGAAATGTATTTCATATGTATTGTAATTAGTATAGAATGGCCACATACAGCGAACGTCGTGTGTTTTCATCTAAAGAACAAAAGCCATGATAATGTTACATGGATACACCAGAAATGTGGGTTATCTCTGTTTTTATCTTAAAAATGTTTCTTTTTAAAATTGCATTCAGTTGCATGTGGATTTTACAGCAGGGCTGATTAAGTATATCACTGTGCATTAGGATGGATTTATTATAGATGCGCACTGGAAAACAAATTCTCACAAGTATACATTGATTAATTTGTGCCTTTACTGCATTTTTTATGATGTAACAAACAACACTGTCATAATATGCATTATTCATCAAAAAGTTAGTATTTTCTTTTTGTGCAAATATTTATTACACATGTACTTTATAACTCCTCCTATGTCTGTTGGGCCGGCTTACAAATAGTAGTAGTATGTAAACTGAGCCATCCCTACAATGATTTCTTACTACAGTATACAACACTGCCAGGTCCCTTCACAGAGAGCTACACATTGAGTCCTTGTCACAAAATGTTTACGACCTAATTGTTGTGGTTGAGATACATGGAGATGAAGTCACTTTCCCAAGGTTAGAAGACAGTGGTAGTTTCATACCAGATTTTACCATTTTAAAATGGTCTTCACCTCTCTGCCAAATATTGTCCCTACAGAATGTACATCAACAGGGCAATGTCATTAGCCTTCAATGCATTGTAATGAGAACGAGTTTGACAGCTCATTGTAATATAACACAAGGTCTCTGAATATACATATTGAATATTCCTTTACTAAGGGGTCATTTATCAAACTCTTCTGACCGCAAAGCTGTTCCAAGAAAACAACAGATTTAAAAAATGCCACTTCACTTAGTAAGATTCTTCCACTAATATGTAAGCCATTCTTGGTCCATGTGGGAGATTGTAATAATATTCCCCTGTGTGTCTCCGAATACCGAGTGCTCAAAATGAAGTGGGGGTGAGCATTGCTGTATTTTATACCTGAGCCTTTGGTCCTGACTTGCTTTGTATTAGCAGCAGCACACATTGTTATTCCCTGTAATGACATGGTTTGCTGAGGGTTATCCATATTAATGACATGTGCCCATTGTCTGTTTATCAATAGGGCAATAATGAAATGTTATATATGACAATTGGGGGAGGGAGGTGGAAGAATCGATGGGCAGGTGCAAAGTAATAACTTGCACTACAAGTAAAAAAAATGTTATCTTCAGAGCAAATTGGAGCCGTGTAAATGTAATGTAAATGTTTAGTTAATGTTATTCTCCTTTTGGCTATATGGTAGTTACTGTATGTTCTAATCACAGTTCATGTAACAGCTATGTACATTTTACACACCATTATTTATAAATGTCTCCCTCTCCCTCTCCTCATGGTTCTTCTCTGTATGTACAGTATGTATGCATGTACTGTATGTATGCATGTACTGTAGTGCCGACGAGTATTCTAAAACAAATCTGGGGCTATCACCAACAGGATCCAGGTACATGCTGGGTACATGCTGGGTACATCCTGGGTACATGCTGCAACATTTCAGTGACATTTCTGCAGACAGACTAATGGCCCATTGGATTAACAGCGGGGGTCCCTGGCAGTCCCATTCAAACTGAATGGGACTGCCAGGGACCCCTGCTGTGTTAATACGATGGGCCATTAGTCTGTCTGCAGAAATGTCACTGAAATGTTGCAGCATGTACCCAGCATGTACCTGGGTCTTGTTGGTGATAGCCCCAGATTTTCCAAGGCAAGTTTAAGGCAAGTTTTAGAATACTCGTCGGCGCACCTGTATGCATATGTATGCAGGGGCGGATTTAGCTTTTTGCCGCCTGTAGGCTGGGGAACGGCCCTCCACCTCAGTGTATGACGTCGCAACGCACAATGCACTATCAGTGAGGTAATGGAAAAAATTAGGGAGCACAACTCATGTGGGTACATGAAAAAGAAACACAATGATAGTGCAATCCTGTATCGACACAGAGAGAAGTAGTAGATAAACAGACTCCCAAAAAATGCACACTCACAATTCTGCTATAATATACAAGCCCTGAGCCCCAGACTCAGGGGTGATGCCTTAGGCCTCGGCCATGTTACGTGCTTGCTGGCGGAAGCGCGCTAATGCGTGCTCCCGCTCAGCACTGAGCCCCTACAGCCGCAATTAGAGCGGCTTTAGTAGGGGCTAACCTATGCTTTCGCAAGCGCGCAGAAGCGCAGGTCTTAGGGGAATTTAAAATTCCCCCGCTTGCCGGCGCGACAGGCCGGTCACGTGAGCGGTTCGCCCAATGAGGGCGAACCAGCTCCGTGACGTCACTGGCCCGCCCCCGGCCAGTGACGCGACCGCCCCCGGCCCGCCCCCTGACGGCCCGCTGACAGCGCGTGCGGTAAGCAACCGCAAGGCCAGGGAAAGCACCCGCTTTCCATGCGCCTCAGCGCACCTCAGCACGCCAGCAAGGAGCATGGCCGAGGCCTTAGATGTGATCAGCTCGTCAAGGAACTTGCTAGTAGTACACAGCAATTCTCACCCAATCATGGAAACAAAGACAGGAACAGGATGGTGTAGATTTAGAAGGTTCAAAATATATTGATGCACAAGCAATAAACATAATGATGCAAACTCACATGTTAACCCTCAAGCAGGGCAATGTACGATAAAGTACTGGTTTCACTCTCTGATGGTGGGCGCTTGAGACACTGCGTTCGTTGGAGCCTTGTCAACGGGGACCGATGCACATGCAGTCCTCGTGTCCCGGGTGTTGTCTTGCTTCCGCGTGTCAGCCCTGCGTTACAGCAGGCATCTTAACGTAGGGACATCACTCCACTAGATCGTGATCACCGGAACGTCGACTCAACGCGTTTCACAAACAAGGCTTCATCAGGAGTGGGGTAGAGACAGAACAAGTGGCGACCGAGCTTATTCTCACAGCAGTATTTTAAATAGATTGAAGGGTAGAAAGCTGCGAGGCACGGAGGCCAGTAAGGAGGAGGTTGCAGTAGTCCTGGTGGGAGATAATGAGGACATGCATTACCATATGAAGAGTATAAAAACAGAGAAAAGGTTGCATTTTAGCAATTTTATATAGAAAGAAGTGGAAAGATTTTGCAATAGCATTAATATGAGAGGAGAATGAAAAGAGTAAAATATTAGGCTATGTAAGAGGATGTGGAACCAGATGATTTGTAGTATTATTAAATGTGATGACAAAGGGCACAATATGGTTTGATTTAGGTGGTCTTTGACATATGGGGTTTGAAATGTCTAGCTGCCATCCAGGATGAGATTGCCATGGAACAGTTAGAGACCTGTGACAGAACTGCACATTTAAGGTTATGTGTCATCCGCATACAGGTGATACTTGAAGCCAAAAGAACTAATAAGGTCACCAAGGGAGAGAGCATAGAGAGAAAAGAAGTACAGTCACAGACCCAAGCTCTGAAGTCCACCAACAGATAGATAGATCAACAGAGGAAGAAGACAAGATAGCAATGGCTATATTAAACTAAAGTAACCATGAGAGTGGTACTGTAGGAGGAAATCCAGGAGAGGACTTTATTCTGGAAACCAAGGGAGTGGAGTGTGTGAAGGAGACATTGGTGGCCAACAGTGATATAGACTGCAGAGAGGTCGAGTAGATTGGAGAGAGTCAAGCAGAGCGTAGCAGCTAGACAAAGAAAGCATGAGGGAAGATGTATTTGTTTATTTATAACGTGTGTTACCAGGAAGTAATACATTGAGAGTTACCTCTCGTTTTCAGGTATGTCCTGGGCACAGAGTTATGATGACAGATGGTTACAAATACACAGTTACATTAAGTGAACAGGGTTATACATTATATGTAAGACATTGCATGCACAGTTAAAGATAATATAAACATAATGATTTATAATCTAATGATTTAATGATCTATATAGTATATGATAATATAAAGATACAAGCCATTCCAGAACTTGTGAGGCAAAAGGCAGGAGAAAGAGAGGACGATAGTTAGATTGGTTAGTGAGGTCATGGCTGTGTTCTTGAGAATAGGTCTCACATGGCATGTTTAAAGCTGCAGTTCAGGCTCCCGGTTTTTTTTTTTTTTAGTTTTTTTTTTAACTTCAATAGTTTCATGTGGGCAATCTCTACTTACCTAAAAAAAACTGCATAGCTGCCAGTCAATTCGTTCTCCGTCTATTGATCGGCAAAGTTTGCGACATCTTTAAATATGGGGAATGTAAATCGTTGCTATAGGAACAAGCATGCTTGTTAAAATAGAATACAAGAAAATTGGTCTTTCAAAGTTGTTTTTTTTTAAAACAGAAAATGCTAAAAGTATTTTTTCTTACTACAGAACTGATTTATTAAAAAACACACACATGCAGGATATTGCATGAACTGCAGCTTTAATGAGGGAAGTAAAGATACCAGAGGAGAGGGAAGAGTTGAATATGGGTGAGTGTACCAATCCGAAGTAACAGAGTAGACACAGTGAGAAAATAGGCAAAACGTTATGTATAAAAGTGAGGTTGTACAGAAGACCATTCGAGTGTCATCCTTGACAAAGTGCTTCTGCGTGAAATGCGTAGGTCCGTTCATGGAGTCCTTATGGTTTGGAAGCTTGCAATAAATTGATCAGCATATGTTGGAGTCTGCCTTGGATTTTTTCCTCCTCTTTTTTCAAGTTTGAATCGTCAGGCTGAGCTCTGCTCTGCACACTACAATTTTGTACAGAAGACCAGCATGACAGTGGAAACTGAAGGTAATACAGAGTAGAATGGCAGATTAGGCAATAGTTGTACTTCTTTTGCTTAGAAAGTAAGCTTTAACATGCAGTATTTTCTCTTTATACAGTAAAAAGGGAAGGAGTATGCTCCCCTCCCGTCTAACTCTGTATACTGTACTGTAGATGTTCATACCAGTTAAATAAGCTGAACTGATCAATTGAGGTTCATACATGAGAATGAAGGGGTGCATGCACGTACTTCTGTGCCACAGACACCAGAGTTTTTCATTTGCATGATGTTTTTTTGCCGAATTTTCCATTACTAATATTTCTGTGGAAAAAAAATAATAATTCATTGCAACTATTGTGTAATGTTTTCACAATTTCCAAGAAACGTGAATTTGATTGTTTTGTTGTACTGTAGTGTGCTTGAAACGGAAACCTGTGCTAATAACAGTAGTAAATCCCAGCACAAAAGGTAGGGGAGGACTATAGTTATTGTAACTGAATGCCTATGAATAGAAAGTCAGAATAAGCACCGTGGAGTTAGTCATTTGTCAAAGAGGCCAGTACTGTAAACAAGGAGGAAGAGGAAAGTGCAAAGCACGCCAATAGTGTAAATCCAATTAAAAATGTCCGTTATGCCCTTATAATAATATCATAGGCAGATATCAGCATCATTAAAAATAGAGTCTGGCCCAGTACTGGACCCCACTGCTGACTCGGACCCCACACCGATTCCCCAGCATGGACGCTGCATCGCCAAGCTAGCCACGGAAGCGGCATCATGGGAATTCCCAAAAGGACAGTGGCTTGGATGGCTCAAACCAGGCTGTCTTGCTCTGTTATCCCAACACGTTTCATGAGACCAGTCACTTCATCGGGGCCTTGTTCAATAGAAGGGCACTTGATCTTAATATACTCTCCTCTGTTCCAGCTAATTGCTAACCACTGGCACCAGAAAACAATTGGGCTAACTAATCTAATCACTATATAATAGATACATACTTATTAATTATGAAACAATAATGTATGATAAGTAATTCCCTAATTCTCATAAAAAATTGGATCACAAAAAAATTGGATCACATAAAATATACAATAAATATAACAAAAATGTACAACAAAAAACCCCATCACATATATATTTTTAAAACTCCCTATAAAAATACATCAAAGGTTTTTTTGTAGTTTTAAAAAATATATTTTTTCTGTTTTTTTTTTTTGTATATTTATTGTATATTTTATAATGACGGAGCCACTGATTGAGCCACCTGTGCTGAAGCAGGGACTAATTGAGCCTGCTTAAGCAGGGATATCCTGAGAATCTGACCTATTGGGGAGGCTTGACGACTGGAGTTGAAAACCCCTGTTCTAGATCATGGGTGCGCAAAGTTTTGATCCTGCGCCCCCCCCCCCCCTGCATGCTCACCTCCAGGCTGGCGCCCCCGCCCCCCTCCTGCTCGCCTCCAGCGTCAATTGACATTGCGGGGTCATGTGACGTCATGTTGCCATGGCAATGCAATGTCACGTGACCCCGCGGCGTCAATTGATACCGGGTTACCATGGCGACGTGTCGCTGAAGACCAGGTAGGAGAAGCTGCAGAGGCTTCACGCGGTGCCCCGGCATTTCATTGAAATTCTCCCTCCCCCCACTTTGCGCACCCCTGTTCTATATGACCAATCTATCAGTACCATAACAGCATATGTAACTATGTAACTATGTTACTATGTATTTGTAACCATGTGTTATTTGTCATCTTAACGCCATGCTCAGGACAGACGTGAAAACAAGAGGTAACTCTCAGTGTATTACTCCCTGAGGTAACTCTCACTGTATTACTCCCTGAGGTAACTCTCAGTGTATTACTCCCTGAGGTAACTCTCACTGTATTACTCCCTGAGGTAACTCTCACTGTATTACTCCCTGAGGTAACTCTCACTGTATTACTCCCTGAGGTACCTCTCACTGTATTACTCCCTGAGGTAACTCTCAGTGTATTACTCCCTGAGGTAACTCTCACTGTATTACTCCCTGAGGTAACTCTCACTGTATTACTCCCTGAGGTGACTCTCACTGTATTACTCCCTGAGGTAACTCTCACTGTATTACTCCCTGAGGTGACTCTCAGTGTATTACTCCCTGAGGTGACTCTCACTGTATTACTCCCTGAGGTGACTCTCACTGTATTACTCCCTGAGGTGACTCTCACTGTATTACTCCCTGAGGTGACTCTCACTGTATTACTCCCTGAAGTAACTCTCACTGTATTACTCCCTGAGGTGACTCTCACTGTATTACTCCCTGAGGTAACTCTCACTGTATTACTCCCTGAGGTGACTCTCACTGTATTACTCCCTGAGGTAACTCTCACTGTATTACTCCCTGAGGTAACTCTCACTGTATTACTCCCTGAGGTACCTCTCACTGTATTACTCCCTGAGGTAACTCTCACTGTATTACTCCCTGAGGTACCTCTCACTGTATTACTCCCTGAGGTACCTCTCTCTGTATTACTCCCTGAGGTAACTCTCACTGTATTACTCCCTGAAGTAACTCTCACTGTATTACTCCCTGAGGTGACTCTCACTGTATTACTCCCTGAGGTACCTCTCTCTGTATTACTCCCTGAGGTAACTCTCACTGTATTACTTCCTGAGGTACCTCTCACTGTATTACTTCCTGAGGTACCTCTCACTGTATTACTCCCTGAGGTGACTCTCACTGTATTACTCCCTGAGGTACCTCTCACTGTATTAATCCCTGAGGTGACTCTCAGTGTATTACTCCCTGAGGTAACTCTCACTGTATTACTCCCTGAGGTAACTCTCACTATTACTTCCTGAGGTACCTCTCACTGTATTACTCCCTGAGGTGACTCTCACTGTATTACTCCCTGAGGTGACTCTCACTGTATTACTCCCTGAGGTGACTCTCACTGTATTACTCCCTGAGGTAACTCTCACTGTATTACTCCCTGAGGTACCTCTCACTGTATCACTCCCTGAGGTAACGCTCACTGTATTACTCCCTGAGGTACCTCTCACTGTATCACTCACTGAGGTAACTCTCACTGTATCACTTCCTGAGGTAACTCTCACTGTATCACTCCCTGAGGTAACTCTCACTGTATTACTCCCTGAGGTAACTCTCACTGTATTACTCCCTGAGGTAACTCTCACTGTATTACTCCCTGAGGTAACTCTCACTGTATTACTATTACTCCCTGAGGTACCTCTCACTGTATTACTCCCTGAGGTGACTCACTGTATTACTCCCTGAGGTAACTCTCACTGTATTACTCCCTGAGGTAACTCTCACTGTATTACTCCCTGAGGTAACTCTCACTGTATTACTCCCTGAGGTAACTCTCACTGTATTACTCCCTGAGGTAACTCTCACTGTATTACTCCCTGAGGTAACTCTCACTGTATTACTCCCTGAGGTAACTCTCACTGTATTACTCCCTGAGGTACCTCTCACTGTATTACTCCCTGAGGTAACTCTCACTGTATTACTCCCTGAGGTACCTCTCACTGTATTACTCCCTGTGGTAACTCTCACTGTATTACTCCCTGAGGTAACTCTGAGTGTATTACTCCCTGTAAAACATTTTTATAAATAAATAAATACTACCAGCCTTAGGGGTCAGTAAATCTGTCAAATTAAGCAATGGTGAACTTTATCTGGCCACGCGTGCTTACTGGTTGGTATTTCTGACGTTCACAAGTTTGAAATTATGGCTGATAATCAGTTAGTTCAAACAAAGGGTCTGCTGTCAACACAGAAAATTGCATCAAATGCTCGTTTCTTCCAGATAATTCCTCACCTTCTGATGGTGAGTGTTAGACTTTGGGCACGTAAGATCTGATGGATGTTTTTGCACCAAGAGAAACAGAATGCCAAACCCTGCTATACAGTAATGTGTGCAGAACGTAACTCCCCAGCTCTCCTCCTGATACCGTGCCAGTCGCAAGCTGATGCACACTGAGCAAAAATGGAACAAAGTACTTTGATACATTGACATGGTATGCCAATGTATCAGTTTTGCTCCAAAAGTGCATTCATACACACTGCTGTGTCTACTGGTTATAAAAACACCCATATCGTTCTAAGTTCAGAATTGTCTTTCTTTCTGGGTTTTTTCTTCAAATAAAGTGAACTTTAATATATTTATATCACACTATTATCATACTCTGAAGTGTCAAAATCTTCTCAAATTCCATATAATATCGTACCTATTACCCATATGTGAGAATATTTCCCTCCTTGAGCATCATTTTTTCTAACAACTTAAAGTATAAATATTTACTCGAAATATATTCCACTTCACACTATAATAAAAATGTACAGTACTGTCCTAATGTGCTCACAGAGGCTGCGGCCTGCACATATACTGTCCTAATGTGCTCACAGAGGCTGCGGCCTGCACATACACTGTCCTAATGTGCTCACAGAGGCTGCGGCCTGCACATATACTATCCTAATGTGCTCACAGAGGCTGCGGCCTGCACACATACTGTCCTAATGTGCTCACAGAGGCTGCGGCCTGCACACATACTGTCCTAATGTGCTCACAGAGGCTGCGGCCTGCACTTATACTGTCCAATGTGCTCACAGAGGCTGCGGCCTGCACATATACTGTCCTAATGTGCTCACAGAGGCTGCGGCTTGCACATACACTGTCCTAATGTGCTCACAGAGGCTGCGACCTGCACATACACTGTCCTAATGTGCTCACAGAGGCTGCGGCCTGCACATCCACTGTCCTAATGTGCTCACAGAGGCTGCGGCCTGCACACATACTGTCCTAATGTGCTCACAGAGGCTGCGGCCTGCACATACACTGTCCTAATGTGCTCACAGAGGCTGCGGCCTGCACATATACTGTCCTAATGTGCTCACAGAGGCTGCGGCCTGCACATACACTGTCCTAATGTGATCACAGAGGCTGCGGCCTGCACTTATACTGTCCTAATGTGCTCACAGAGGCTGCGGCCTGCACATATACTGTCCCAATGTGCTCACAGAGGCTGCGGCTTGCACTTATACTGTCCTAATGTGCTCACAGAGGCTGCGGCTTGCACACATACTGTCCTAATGTGCTCACAGAGGCTGCGGCCTGCACATACACTGTCCTAATGTGATCACAGAGGCTGCGGCCTGCACTTATACTGTCCTAATGTGCTCACAGAGGCTGCGGCCTGCACATATACTGTCCCAATGTGCTCACAGAGGCTGCGGCTTGCACATATACTGTCCTAATGTGCTCACAGAGGCTGCGGCTTGCACTTATACTGTCCTAATGTGCTCACAGAGGCTGCGGCCTGCACTTATACTGTCCTAATGTGCTCACAGAGGCTGCGGCCTGCACTTATACTGTCCTAATGTGCTCACAGAGGCTGCGGCCTGCACATACACTGTCCTAATGTGCTCACAGAGGCTGCGGCCTGCACATACACTGTCCTAATGTGCTCACAGAGGCTGCGGCCTGCACATACACTGTCCTAATGTGCTCACAGAGGCTGCGGCCTGCACATACACTGTCCTAATGTGCTCACAGAGGCTGCGGCCTGCACATACACGGTACTTTCCTAATTTAATAAACAATGTATTTTTACGGAAATAGTTTTGTTATTATTACGATTAGTAGTATTAATATATATCACTCACAAGATATGGAATAACATTGTCTAAATGTGGGAACACATCTAAAAATATAGCAAATGCAACAGACATTTATAGGTATAAGTAGAATAAAATGTAAAAAGAAGGTCCCTGTTTGCCCCAATCTAAGCCGCGTAACAGCGGCCTGTGATTACAAACACAAACAGAGAGACTGCCAGGTGTATAGTACTGTAAGTTAATACTCGATGGAGAGCCAGAGTGAAAATAGTGTAATAAAGGTACATTACTAGTTAGGGACGCGTCGCCCGACACTAGTTGTGAAGGCAATTGCACCACTTCCTTGTCTAGGCGTGCTTCAGTGAAATGTTGAAGATAAGTGTCTGTCTGAGGAATTAAAGGCAGACTGATGGAAGATGGTAGAAGAGACGGTAGAAGAATGTTTCCAGGCGTACCAGGACCATGGAGACAGGTGGTGTACAAAGGACAAATCCTATGGCAGAAAAGTCAACATTGCAAGAAGTCAGAAAACAAACTTCTCTGTAAATGATGCAAATCAGAAAACAAACAGACGCCTCATTTCCAGAGAAGTTTCCCTGTGACGTAATAAAGCACACAGGATTTGAACACCTACCGAATGATTCTCTAGGCTCTGCCATGTGCCTGGGTCCGTCCTTGCTATATATTGTGTACCATGTGTGCTTAACCTATCACTGTATCTGCATAGCGAATCCAGAAAAAAAATCATATTGCTCTAAGGAGGAAAGTAGAAGAAAGTACGGTACAAACGCAAAGGGAAATGACACCATGACTTTTATGTGTGTGGTTTGCGACCGGCAATAACAGACTGATAATCAGCGGGCGACAGCTGCTCTCATCTCTAATCGCAATAACAAACAGGGCTTCAGTTCCAGGGAAGGATGAATGCAGTTCTATAGATATCGCCTGAAACACCAGGCGCTCTCCGCTGATAGCTCTGGAAATGCCCTTCTCTGTGTTTGTACGCGTTAGAGCTTAGCAGTACATGTTACTCACATACAACTTGCAATCAATCTGCTTGTTAGTACATACCGAGTTAGTCTGAATGCAACGAGAATGATCCAACTCCCATAATCCTCTATTTGCAGTTCAGAGAGGTATATTATTATTATAATTTATTGAAAAAGCACTAACATATTCCCCAGCACAGTACAATGCACCTATGAGAAAATTTACAACTTTTTTCATCTGTATTAACTTGTGCAAAAGATATTTAACATTGATTTATAGAAGTATATTCTCTTTTATCAATACACCAAAGACAGGTGAAAGCTATGTTTAAAGATTATTTTTAAAGTGTAAGCAGGAGGGTTTCTATAAAGTAAAACCAAAAAACAAGTTCAGGGAGGAGATTTTTTTATTGACACCATAACCGAAATGAATGTGTTCTTTTTAACGTTTGTTTTATTAATTTTGCTCGGGCTTTATTCGTTTCATACGCGGCTTGTCTACTTACTTTGAATCTGTGCCACATAAGATCAGCAGCAAATGTTCTCTATTCATTATAGCTAGCGGTGGGGGGATTTTTCGCAGACGTTATTCGCGGCGCATGCGGCGTTTCTTCCCAGCCGCAGATATCCACCACTCAGTCTCTAATTGGCACATTCGCCTCTTTTTTTCATCTTTAAAACATTCGTGCATGAATGCGAAGGCGCAACTGTTTGAACACAAGCGTCAGCAGATGTTATGCCATTCGCAGCGAGAAAGGGCGAGGCGAAAACAACTGCGGCTTCAGGAGCATCCGCCAAATATTTTACTGTCCAATCCGCCTTCGAAGATTTATCAACAATGCAAATTTTGTCCAAAATACCACAGAGAATTTGCTGCTCGCATTTTGACACATTGGCCCATCTCCCAGTGTAACACTCTCAAATGAAAACGGAATCGTACTATGCCAGGGCGGGCAACTCCAGTCCCCAAGACCCCCGACAGGTCAGGTTTTAAGGATATACCAGCTTCAGCACAGGGGGCTCAATCAGTCTCTGCTTCAGCACAGGTGGCTCAATCAGTGGCACAGTCTTCGACTGTATCACCTGTGCTGAAGCTGGGATGTCCTGAAAACCTGACTTTCTGGTGTCTCTTGAGGACTGAAGTTTGCTACCCCTGTCATCTGCTGACCGAGAGAAATGGGGAAAAGAACAATCTGTTAGTCAGTTACCAGCAGGTCCAAACGTTCAATCACGTTAACTGTTATCTGACCGTTAGAGGCAAGCAAAACCGTTCCAAACGCATTTGCTACATTTTAATTCCCCCCCAATTTGATTTCCTGTGAGATGCTTCACCAAGCCTCAGAGCTAATAATGCCAGACAGTGAGCAAAACATGGAGTGTGCACCCTATGTATGTGTGTGTGTGTGTATATATATATATATATTAGTCCCAGCACTAAACAAATTCAGCAATTTTAGAGAATTTAGCAATTAGCCTATTAAAGGAAATTGCGATGCACATTGGGACTGATGCATCAAAGTCCCCAGCTGCAAAATTGGAGAGAAAAACTACTATGCCAACGATGAAGGCAGAAAAAGCCCACTGTTTCCAAAGGGATTTTTTTCTTTGATAAATTTGGTGCTATTCTTTGCACCGGTTTTGTCCCTCTTTTGCAGCCAGGAGACTTATATAGACACACAAAATGCTCGGAGACTCGCTTCCAAACGCTGACAGCCGAGACGTTTGATGCAACTCAAAAAAGGGCAAAGCTTTCACGGTGTGTAACTTCATGTGAACCTTTGGCACATCTCGACTGAATATTACCGCGTATGAGTCATGTCTGCTAATAAACGGCTCTGCTAATTGAATGTTCCTATTAGTTATTTTATTGGAAAGCCGTGGGAGAACCCCAGAGATACGTTATCTTTTTATCTATTTCACTTGCATTTGCGTGCCGTATATCCGGAAAACACAAGAACTGTTCTTTCCTAAATACGCCGGGAGAACCGCTCAGGCGGTGACACTGATCAGTTATTGTAGCATATTTTATCAAGTGTGACTCACCTATTGGCTTTGATGTTTAATAGGGGTCGTTGGGTATAAGTGGCTATACTAAGGCAGTTGGATAGTGAGTACAGCATGGCTGTAGTGTAGACAGTTGCTTTGTGTACATGTTTGTGCCTTAGGACATTCCTGTTCTGTGTCTGTAAAGTGTCTGAGTGCCATATGTCACAATAATACTGTGTAGTTCATGGCAGTCCCTACTAATCAAGACATCCCAGTCTCCAACATTTCCAGCAGAGAAGGGGAAGGATCGGTGCTCCATCCGCTCCAGAAAATGCTGGTGAGTTCTTACCTTTTTTCTGGAGCGGATGGACCACCGATCCTTCCCCTTCTCTGCTGTCACGTGCGAGGATCAGCGTTCACCACCGGGTGCTGATGCAGCCGCAGATACAGAGGGAGACGCTTCTACGTTCACAGCGTCAGGACTGGAGCTGGAAGGACGGAGAGCAGAGCGGTGATCACCTGTGAGTCGCGTGGACTCCACACCGGGCAGGATCTGGCCAGGGCTAGGGACTGAGTGAGTACCTCGTGTTCCCTATCATATTAGCCCTCTCTTGCTGTACCCGTTACCGAGCCCTTGCTTCATCATTACAGTCCTTTAACCCCTTACCTGGTATCCCGGTGTCAACTCTTATTATTTATTTATTATTGACTTTGCCCTGCTTGGCACCAATTACCTTTGCTCTTGGAGCTTATACACGGTTGTTGCTCTCTAGTCCAACATTTCCAGCCCTGCTTTTATTATCATATGTTTATTTATTAGCAAGATT
This sequence comes from Ascaphus truei, assembly GCF_040206685.1. Classification (NCBI taxonomy): domain Eukaryota; kingdom Metazoa; phylum Chordata; class Amphibia; order Anura; family Ascaphidae; genus Ascaphus; species Ascaphus truei. The sequence goes on along the minus strand of NC_134487.1, from coordinate 302,274,691 downwards.
CAGGTGAGTCTATATTATGAATGCCCCAGTACTTTATTTTATTTTGGGAGATAAATCACGGGGAATTTTCATGTCCAAATACAGTATATTTTTATGTTCGTTAATGAGTGCTCCAGTATTAGGTAATACCTTTTTTATTTGGACTAACAATTAAGTTCAGTTGACTTCAGAAAGAGTCCTCTTTTAGTAGAGTAACAATTTACTTATTTACCAGACCATATTGATTCATTATTTCTGTCTGCCAGAAAGCAGCATCATTGATACAAAAAGGTGTAAACAAGGTGCTCCTACAGCCCACCCAAGTGAAATAATGTGCGTGTGCAACAAACACTCTCTATATTAATATTGTGCAAAATAGAAAATGAATAGGGCATAAAGTGATTAAATATATAAAACTGTAACCCCACTGCTCAATCCCTCTGGTAAGGACTGTCTCCGCTGGTCCCAAAAAGGCTGCAATGTTCTTCAAACTCCAGCGGGAGCTCGGGATGTATTCACCAAGAGGAAAACACAGAACAGCATCTAAGTGCAGGTGTTAAATCAGAATACAGTAAGAGAAAGGTGTACCGGGCACGTCTATGTAAAAGAATGAACAAAAAAGCAAACTCACATAAATAGTGTAATCACTAAAAATACAATGTGATAGTGGTAGTGTGCAAATAATAATAATGTGATTATTGGTGGCAGGGGTGGAGGCGTGGGGCTCCTGCTCTCCTCTCTCTGCCGTTACAGAAAAGTTTCTATTCCCCCCTCTCTTGTTTTTCCCTCCTTCGAGGCTCACACAGTCCAGATCTTCTCTCCTCTCCCGGTCCATGTGGCGGTCATCTATCGCCCACCTTCCTCTACTCATCCCCCTTCTGCCTTTCTCTCTCACTTTGAATCCTGGCTCTCTTTCTTTCTCTCCTCAGACTCCCCTGTTCTTCTCCTTGGGGACTTCAACTGCCACATTGATGACCCCTCTCTCCCTTGGGCTTCCCGCTTTCTTTCTCTAACCTCTTCTTTTGGCCTTCAACAGTGGACTGCAGCCAGCACCCACACGGATGGCCACTACTTAGACCTGGTTTTCACTAAGAACTTCTCTCTCTCCGATTTCTCCATTTCCCCATTTCCTCTCTCTGACCATCATCTCATCTCATTCTCTCTATCTCGCTTCTCTCCATCTCCATCTCCATCTCGCCCTCGTTTTTGCAGAAACCTGCGCTCTATTAACCTACCAGCTCTTGATTCCACTTTACACTCCTCCTTCTCCTCTCTGAGTTCTGCTTCAGACCCTGACAACCTGGTCAGGAACTACAACTCTGCCTTATCTTCCTCTCTTGATCTTCATGCCCCACTTTCTCTCTGCCGTCCTCGCCCTTCTAACCCCAGACCCTGGCTAAACTCCCACACACGCATGCTGCGTTCCTCCACTCGTTCCTCTGAACGCCTCTGGAGGAAATCTCATACGCTCGCAGACTTCATCCACTACAAATTTATGCTATCCTGTTTCAACTCTGCCCTCTTTCAGGCTAAACAAACCTACTTTTCATCACTAATCAACACACACAAGTCTAGCACACGCCGTCTCTTTTCTGTCTTTGACTCTCTACTCAGACCACCCTCAGCTGCCTCCTCTTCTTCCTCCATCTCACCTCAGGACTTTGCTGACTTTTTTAAGAAAAAGGTGGAGTCCATACGGCAGAACATCCCATCTGTTGCCTCCTCCCATCCCACAATGCTTCCCAACTCTCCTCCTGTCTTTCTTGACTCTTTTTCTGCTATCTCGGAGGAGGATGTATCACTGCTGATCTCCTCTTCTCCCTCTACCACTTGCCCTCTTGATCCCATTCCCTCCCATCTCCTAAAACCTCTTGCTCCTTCTATAATCCCTATGCTCACACAGATCTTTAACTCTTCCCTCTACTCTGGTACCTTTCCTTCATCCTTCAAGCATGCAACCGTTATACCATTACTCAAAAACAGCAAGCTTGACCCTACCTGTCCTTCTAACTATCGACCTGTCTCCCTCCTGCCTTTTGCCTCCAAACTCCTTGAACGTCTTGTATTCTCTCGATTGCTACACTTTCTCAACACCTATTCTGTACTAGACCCTCTACAATCTGGCTTCCGCACTGCTCACTCTACTGAAACAGCCCTCACTAAAATAACTGACGACCTCCACGCTGCCAAAGACAGAGGTCATTACACTCTGCTCATATTACTCGACCTCTCTGCAGCATTCGACACCGTGGACCACCCTCTTCTCCTTCACATTCTCCATACTCTTGGTATTCGAAACAAAGCTTTATCCTAGATCTCCTCTTACCTCTCCCATCGTACCTTCAGTGTCTCTTTTGCTAACACCTCCTCCTCCTCTATTGATCTCTCTGTGGGGGTACCCCAGGGCTCTGTCCTGGGACCCCTTCTCTTTTCTCTCTACACACTCTCTCTAGGTGACCTAATCACATCTTTTGGGTTTAAATATCACTTCTATGCTGACGACACACAAATTTACCTTTCAACCCCTGACCTTACACCTGCTATACAGACCAAAGTTTCTGAATGCCTCTCTGGAATATCATCCTGGATGGCCATCCGCTGACTGAAACTTAACATGGCAAAAACAGAGCTCCTTATACTACCTCCCAAACCTGGCCCTACTACATCCTTCCACATTGCTATTGGAAATACGATCATTCACCCAGTAGCCCAAGCACGCTGCCTAAGGGTCACACTTGATTCCTCTCTCTCATTCTCCTCTCCTATTCAAAACGTTTCTTAAAGTTGTCGCTTTTTCCTCCGCAATATCACAAAGATACGCCCTTTCCTCTGTTACTCAACTGCTAAAACTCTGACTCAGGCCCTCATTCTCTCACGTCTCGATTACTGCAACCTCCTGCTGTCCGGCCTTCCTACCTCTCACCTGTCTCCCCTACAATCTATCCTAAACACTGCTGCCAGAATCACTCTACTCTTTCCTAAATCTGTCTCAGCGTCTCCCCTGCTGAAATCCCTCTCATGGCTTCCGATTAAATCGCGTATCTCACACTCAATTCTACTGCTCACTTTTAAAGCTTTACATTCTTCTGCCCCTCATTACATCTCAGCCCTAATTTCTCGCAATGCACCATCACGACTCTTGCGTTCTTCTCAAGGAAGTCTTCTTACTACCCCCTTTGTATCTAAAGCCCTCTCCCGCCTTAAACCTTTCTCACTTTCTGCCCCACACCTCTGGAATGCCCTTCCCCTCAATACCCGACTAGCCCCCTCGCTATCCACCTTTAAGACCCACCTTAAGACACATCTGCTTAAAGAAGCATATGAGTAGCACTGGATAATCATGGACACATGACACAAAGCTTGGCCCCCTGCAGACACACTTACTAGTATTCCCTCCTACTGTCTCTGTACGTTCTCCCTACCTACCAATTAGATTGTAAGCTCCTCGGAGCAGGGACTCCTTCCTTAATGTTACTTTTACAGTATGTCTGAAGCACTTATTCCCATGATCTGTTATTTATATTTGTTATTTATATGACATGTATTACTACTGTGAAGCGCTATGTACATTTTATGGCGCTATACAAATAAAGACATACATACATACATACATACATACATACATTATAATTAGTGTGATAAACAACCACCACCAAGTGTACCCAAATAAAATGACTAATACAACAAATGTGATCAAATGAGCTGCTCAAAAAACCCTTATATTGGACCGTTCGCTAGACCAAAAATAGTAATGTTCTTTCTTGCTGGCAAGGGGAGCGCTGATAATTCGCGTGGATATATGTGGGAAAAAAGAAATAACAAAATATTGTGCAGCCAATAGGTAATGGACCCTATCTAGTATAGGCAATATGTCTCACTCACAAGTGTAGGGGAAATATAAGCAGAACAGAGACTCTCCTCTCTCTTTCGGAGCTCATGGAGACACCGGCAGAGAATCCCACAGCTGGGGAGACGGTCCTAACATCTGCATCGCAGAAGGATCGGAGGCGGAGAGCTGATTGGTCACTCACGATATCCTTAATATTGGGAACTGCTTTTATTGCATGTACAGAGTGTTGCTTTTATTGCATGTACAGAGTGTGAGTACGGCTCTTACATTTTTACAAACATAAATGTCATTTTCTTCTGATTTGCGCTATGTTTTGCTGTTCCTCCTATCCAGAGGTGCATCTCACCTGAGTGTACACAACCCACAACATTTGCCACAGTTTTGGATTTGTGTATATATCTTTGTCTACCCTGTACGTAGGCACAACATATGAGCCAAGATAACAACGTATTACTGTTCTGATAAAACCCCTGCACTTAGATGCTGTTTTGTGTTTTCCTCTTGCTGAATACATCCCGTGCTCCCGCTGGAGTTTGAAGAACATGCCAGAAAGCAACAGCCACAAAGTACTGTAAGACCTATACATTTAAGGGACGTGTGATCTTCTGCGTTATAAATAGACACGTGATAAGACTTTCTGATAAGATAAAGCATGCACATGTTGCAGGTGGTTACCTTTGTTTGCAGAGCTGCATTACAGCTGCTTCCCTGACATTTAGCGAATGACCTATGAATTAACAAATAATACATACAATCAGCATACCTTATGTTGTTCTGATTGTACTTTATTCTAAGACTAAGTGACCTTTTGATAAGATCCTTACGCAGTGTTGTCATTTCATTTTCAGGCATGAATAAAACATTGTCCCACAAGCACAAACCTCTATTTTAAGTGAATTAAAAAATATATTTTACATTACAGCTGCAGCTCAAGCTGCCATTTAAAAAAAATAGTTCCCCCCCCCATTCAGTATGTGCATTAATACAATCTGCACACTGACAAGTGATTAGCTAAGCTGCAGATCGATCTGTTCACCTGTAATCGATCGTTTTGCTCTGGGTTATTTAATTCAGTTATTGCTGCGAAACAATACCCATGAGGCAAAGTTCTGTGTGGAAGATCATGTGACCAGGCAGGCACGAGATATGATTGGTGCACTGCTAAAGAGGGGGTAGGGCACAAGAGCCAGAGCCTGTGTCAAAAGAGGAAGGGGGTGTGATTTTGTAAATGGTTTCTATAGAAACAAAAATGCTTGTTATATTAGAATACATTAAAAATGTCTTTAAAAATTGTTTACAAAAAAAAAATGCCTGAAAAAACATTGAAAGCAATTTTACTAAACAGTGCTATATATCTTATGGGGCGTTAAGAAACATTACAGCGCGAGCAGAAGCACTTGCAGGTCTGAATTACTTTTGCTTTAACTCTATTAACTTTTCATTATTAAATTCTGGTGGCAGACTGGCAATATTTTTGCCAATATTTTAGAATCCTACTCAATTTCCCTATAAATTGAGAATTCATGGAATATTCTAAATACCCCTTTGAGGTGAATTGGGGCATCGTTACCTTCCTTACACAAACAGGATATTGCCCATATGAGCAGTTACATGAGGCGCCTGCGACTCCTTTGTGTGATACTGAACCTTTGTGGGAGTTCCCAGGAGAAATACATTTTTTAGGATACTGTATAACAAAAACCTCATGCGGGGGTTATGAAATGACTAGGAATGGTGGTACAATACTAACTGGAAGTGGATAAAAGATTTTTTCTGAGCCATTTCTTTATTTAAAGCTGACTTGTTTGTTATAAATGACATTTTCTTTGCTTAGGGTCCTGGTGGTAACCTTTTTCCTACAAACACAGCGCTGGTAATAAGTAATAGCTAGTTATGGTTTGCTATCTGCTATCTGCCTTTCAACCGGATTTCATATTTTATACTGTATCAAAGTGTAATTACTACGTTACTGCAGCACTTCGTGTGACTCGATGTTTTGGGTATTTAATGATGTTTTCCTGAGACCTTAGGGGGTCCGAGTCCAACTATAAATGCTTCTGTCCCAAGGGAACACAGTTGCTAGAAAATCAGAAAGGTCAGTCTTGGCTCCGATGGCCAAATGAAAGACTCACCGTCCTCAGCAGATGAACTCGCAGCTTTCTATTCGTGGCCAAATTTGTAATATATTGCCAGAAACTGGGAAATCTTAGTCCCAGATGCACAAAGCTCAGTTAAATCAGGGCAAAAAGGTGACCTAAATAGGCAATGGACTTTATTATCCACTAAACTAATCATATGCAAAAAGAACGGCCATTAGTTATCACAATAGAATAGGCTTAACCACATGTTAAGTTAGCACTCCTGTACGTTAGCTTAACATGACTCGTGTTACGCCGGTCTTACATAATGGGGGTGTTAGCTCCATCCAGGCATTGAAATATGGAGAGAGAGAGAGAGAGACTGACTGAGAGACTGACTGAGAGACTGAGAGACTGAGACTGACTGACTTCTGTCACATATGGAAGTGATTTTCTTTTAGAAGAAGGCAGGAGAGTGTTCACGAGTATGATGTGCGTGCGCCTGTGTATGTGTGTATCTGGTGTGTGTGTGTGTGTAGGGTGTGTATCTGGTGTGTTGTGCCTCTGTGTGTATGGTGTGTATCTGGTGTGTGTATGCCTCTGTGCGTGCGCCTGTGTCTGGTGTGTGTGTATGGTGTGAGTGCGCCTGTGTATGGTGTGTATCTGGTGTGCATGGTGTGTATGTGTATGGTGTGTATCTGGTGTGTTGTGCCTCTGTGTGTATGGTGTGTATCTGGTGTGTGTGTGTATGGTGTGCTTGCGCCTGTGTATGGTGTGTATCTGGTGTGTATGGTGTGTGTGCCGCCTGATTCTTGGACCAGTTGGTTGGAGTTACTCCCCGGAATGATATTGGCCAGGCAGCCCCTTACTAGCAGTGTGGCATCTATTATGGTAATTAAAATCTGGGGGAGATTCCTGCATCAAGCGAACAATTAATTTTAATGGCCTTCAATTATTGTTCATCTATTTCCTTAGCCAGCAGATCAAAATTGCACAAAACGTGGTTCAATGTAGTTTTATATGTGATACATACAATGTAAAAAGATCTGCATTTGTTTTGGCACAGAAAGTTTATTATATTTACTAGTTAGCTGTTTATAAATGATATCGTAGAAAACTACATAAGCTATTGTTCTTTTTCACCCCCCTCATGAGACAAATTTTCCATGATCAAATCATACTTTGTACATCAGGATGTGGTACAAGCCTGCGGGTAATGAAAGTTAACAATTAATTAGAAGAACAATTGAAAATACTCAAGTTTTCTTCTAGTCAAAGTTAAATAAATATAAAGTTATATAGATACTGTATATAGTCAGAGATCGTATTGTCCTCTCTCTCTCTCTCTCTCTCGCTCTCTTTGTACAAAGAAGAGGAATATATTGGGCTGTAGATCAAAGCAGGCAGGCTTGGAAAGAGGCAATGTTGTACTTATTGAAGTTTAAAAATGCCTCAGAGTCATTTTTTTGAGCTCTTGTGAATTTACTGGTTTATGTAAAGTCTTTCCTCTCTTAGAGTTCAAATTAAAGGAGCAATGGACCCTAACTACCCTTAGATGATTGTATCCATGGGGTCCTCCAATGCTGAATCGTATTATTTTCAGCTCCGGGGACCTACTGGTTCCTGAGATACTTACTGGTGAAGTTAAGGTATTACTTTCTGGTTTTTACTGGGGATTTGAATTTCCATCTGTGGCAGGGTGGCCTGTAGGCGAGGTTAGACAATAGTCCACACGTGCAGTTTCAGGAAAAAACAAAAGAGTGGTTTTATTTCTCCACAACACAAATAAACATTTGGGCACACTGTTCCTTTAAGGCAAAACAAAACTCTCTAAAAAGAATGTCTACTCCACTTAGGGAGATCTTGCTAAACATTCCAGGCCCTATCTATCGGGCTGGTTGGCTTTGTCCAGTTCCCAACCCCTAAACATATTCCGCATTGCAGTACAATGTGGGAGGGAGGACGATAACATTGAAGAGTAGAAGTATGTTATGACAAACTGATACAATAGGAAGGAGGTCATTGCCCCAAGGAGGTTACAATGTATCCACCATAGTGTCCCTTCCTGGTAATGAAAAAGAGGAATTTGCATCCTGCTCGCGGAAACGTCCCGATCTGCGTTAGCGTCTGTTGATCTGAAGCTGTGACGTCCCATACACGTGCTTTTATCATTGTGACCTCTCCTCCTGCTTTCATTTCCCTAATATTATCCCAGCCTCCCCAATGAATAGGCAGGGAGGGGACTAGCTATGTTAGCGAGGGATGGAATGCAGGGAGCCCGGAAGCTTTGGGAAGGTTGGAAACACAGCTGTCAAACCTTGCTGCGCTTTCTAAAGTCGCACCCCACAATGCTCTGTAAAGAGCTGTACAATCCATCGCAGGGCGTGACTTTGGGAAGCAGAATGGTTACGAAATGTCCAGCGTCCTGTGATGGCATCCAGTGTGGCTTCCTATTGGCCCGCGTCACCGGGACAGTTACACCGACAGCCCTTACAGAGTTATGTATCTCTGGAAGCCGGAGGTCCCCAGAGCTGAAATGAACACAGCTCTGCTCCGGAGACCCCCTGCTTCACACCTGTAACAATTTTTTTTTAAATGAAACCCGTGTGGCTGCTTTAAGACCTTTAATTATGATCACCAGGGCATAGGAGTTAGTCTGTTTTTAACGCCTGATGCTTTTATGTTTGTATTGTACGGTAACTTCCACCTTCGTAGCTTATTGATAATTTCTAAAAGTGCAGTATTAATAATATTTGTGTTACATACTGCAGATTCCAGGACTAAAATGCTTAATTTATCTGAATTGCTTAAAATAAAATGGTAGATTACCCGGTTCTACTACAAAATGTTCCAAATATTACAAACTTCCATAAAAAAAAAATTGCAAAAAAAAGTCCAAAAGTTTTAGTTCCAAACCATTATTTAATTTTTTTTCTAAATGTCATTTGCATCTTTAAACTCTCAATAAATGGATGAAAATATTTAATCCACCATTTCAAGAAGTCTGTGACTCTCCTGCATTGGCCCAAGCAGCGCCACCTGAAGAATTGATGGGGTCACAAAGGTCACCAACAGCATGTTTTTATTGAACAACATTCAAAACTCATATTGAAATTCTGCAAATATTACTACAAACACAAACATTTTAATATCTGCGTGTTTCTGTTTTGTTTTTTTCCCGTAGAAACATTATCTTTGAATACATTTTTTAAAAATAAAAAGTTAACTCCGAATTTAAAATAAAATGTTGGGCCATACTATTTGTGAGGCCCTTGAAAGAGCCGGGGCCCTTGAAAGATCTAAGGCCCTTGACAGGTCCGGGGCCCTGGGCTACCGCCCAGTTGGTCGATGCCGTAGGATGGCACAAGGCCCAAGAACTAGAGTAACCAGCGCTTACAATATTAATAACTTCAACAACAAAAGAGTCTTTTAAATTCTTCCCTCTGGAAATATTTTTGGATACCTATACATAGGTTTTTATACAGTTATTTAATGCTAATCATGTATGTAGTGCTTTATAAGAGATACATTATAATAAAGGATAATGAGAAATAGGCATAAGTGCCTCAAAAATACGAGTAAAATTTATGAATAAATAATCCTTGTCCTTGAGTTTTTCATCCAAAGGCACAGTTATACAGTTACGACCTGTGAATAAAATGACTAAATCAACCAAATATATGAATTGACTTGCAGTTAAGCTTCTCAGTTTTAAAATATACAAAATGTGTCAAGTAAGCGTGTGAAATAATCATATATTTACATTATAATATAGTTATTATACAGTAACACAATATGCGAATGTAGCGGTGTTTCCCCCCTTCTCTGGGAGATTCTGCCATTACACAGTGTGGTACAAACCTGCTGGCTTACTGTAGATCTGGGTCTCTTGTGATGTTGTGGAGGAAAACAGGACAGGCTTCTGGGGTAGTAACTGATTCTCTCTCACGGGACAGCGCCTCCATCTCTTGCAGGCCCCAGGGATGTGGGGATAATCCCTGCAGGAGAACTTACGTCCCTTCCCCCTGATTGTAGTCTCAGGCAGGAAGATATCTTTGAACAGGATCACTTTATTTCGTGCATTGGCAGATGTTACAACATACACAGCATACTTCACTTCTTTGGGCTTTACCCACAGGATGTACCCTGGATCTCCACTCCAAGCCAAGGGGCCCTGAATCAGTCCTTGCTCTTCCCTTACTCCTTGGTGGAGTAAGGGGTGTAGTCTCCCACCCACTCCCCTAGGGGAGGGAATACAGATTGGCAGAGCCCTGCACAATTGTTATTGCAGGCCAGCCTCTCTCAAGGAGGTAAAGGCACTGACTCAATTTAGCAGTGCAGCTCCTTAAGTACAAGGGAAGTAGGTACCAGGTCTGAATCCAGTGATTGGACACACACAGACCTAGTCCCACCGCCTCCCATATCAATCAAGAAGCTACTATGAGTGGGGAAAACCCATGATAACTCCTGGCAGGCCTGCTTTTACCAGGACTGACTGCCAGGGAGGGCAGACTTAGTAGTCAAGGAAACCAGCCTGGCTACACTAAATATCCCCAAGTTTCTAAATACGGATATGAAAGTTAAGAGAATCCCAGGCGTAACAGATTACAATTTACAAGTGGGACAGAGGTCCAACCTGGTAGTCTGTCCAAACTTCCAGTGTCTGCATCCAGGGCACAGGATGAACTCCTCCCCTCCCCCATCCCCCCCTGAACCCCCCCCCCCCTCGCTGCATAGTAACAGGTCCTTACCTGGGAGAGAGGGGAAATATGGGGGGGGGTAGAGAGAATGGGTAAGGAGACAGAATAGGGTGAGAGAGAATGGGGGAAAGGCGAGAGAGAATGGGGGAAGGGAGAGAGAAAGGGGGTGGGATAGAGAATGTGGGGAAGGAGAGAGAGAGTGGGGCAGGGAGAGAGAAGGAATAATACAGAATAAATGGGGACGCTAGTAGACAAATACAATTATATTATATATTTTTAGTGATGTCAATTGTTTTTGTGCCCTGGTTTTTACTTTTGCGCAACTAATGCCCGACTAATGTCTGGCTGCCTGACCCCCCTCCTGGCTGCAGCCTGGTGCACGCGCGGCTTGCCACGTTTCCCATCAGGGAGGTTGGTGGCCGTGCGCCTGTCCGGCTGTCCTCCCGCTGGCCTCCCGATCATCCCGCTGGTCCCGCTGGCCCCCCGATCCTCCTGCTGGCCCCCCGATCCTCCCGCAACTCCTGCACGATCCCCTGGAATGTGGAGCAGCATGTGGAGGACAAGCAGGCCCTGGAGGAACAGGTGGGCCCCCTCCCTTCCAATGAATACCAACCCAGTCACCCACCCAGTGAGTGTGTGTTTGTGTGATTGTAAGCTCCACGGGACAGGGACCTGCGCCTGCAAAATGTCTCTGTAACACGCTACGTAAGACTAGCAGCGCTATACAAGAACATGCTATTATTATTATTATTATTATTATTGGTTAAAGGAAATGTACATATGAGGTGTATGTGTCCCACTACTGTATGTAATATTGAGTGTATAAATTAGGAGTGAACAAAAATGATTCTACATGAGAACAAGAATTTCACAGAGACAGAAGTAGGCAAAATACATTTTTATTATATCAGTTACGCCACTGTGTAAATAAATAACAATAAGCCCTTATATTAGCATTAAATATGAAGAACAAATATAACAATATAAACAAACATCAACATGTAACTTATAGACAAATTTATAGCGCACGCCACTTTTTGGGTACTTGGCACATGGGAACGGGGTCTCCCACACCTCATAGTTTGCACCGAGGCGTAGATGGTGTGGGCTTCTCCTCTGATGGTGAAGGAGACAGAGTCTCACAATGTACGAAATCCCGGATATGGCCAGGGACTCCAGGCATGCACCTGGGGTAGTTAGCATGCAGGGGACTCAGAGATTGCCCAGGCCCTGTTACACTGCCCAGGCATGCACCCGGGGTACTTAGCATGCAGGGGACACAGAGATTGCCCAGGCCCTGTTACACTGCCCAGGCATGCACCCGGGGTAGTTAGCATGCAGGGGACTCAGAGATTGCCCAGGCCCTGTTACACTGCCCAGGCATGCACCCGGGGTAGTTAGCATGCAGGGGACACAGAGATTGCCTGGCCCTGTTACACTGCCCAGGCATGCAAACGGGGTATTTAGCATGCAGGGGACACAGAGATTGCCCAGGCCCTGTTACACTGCCCAGGCATGCACCCGGGGTAGTTAGCATGCAGGGGACTCAGAGATTGCCCAGGCACTGCTACACTGCCCAGGCATGCACCCGGGGTACTTAGCATGCAGGGGACACAGAGATTGCCCAGGCCCTGTTACACTGCCCAGGCATGCACCCGGGGTAGTTAGCATGCAGGGGACACAGAGATTGCCTGGCCCTGTTACACTGCCCAGGCATGCACCCGGGGTAGTTAGCATGCAGGGGACACAGAGATTGCCCAGGCCCTGTTACACTGGCCAGGCATGCAAACGGGGTATTTAGCATGCAGGGGACTCAGAGATTGCCCAGGCCCTGTTACATTGCCCAGGCATGCACCCGGGGTAGTTAGCATGCAGGGGACACAGAGATTGCCCAGAGATTGCCCAGGCATGCACCCGGGGTAGTTAGCATGCAGGGGACACAGAGATTGCCCAGGCCCTGTTACATTGCCCAGGCATGCACCCGGGGTAGTTAGCATGCAGGGGACACAGAGATTGCCCAGAGATTGCCCATGCCACCCCAGGTCATTGAGGCATCCCACAGGAAAATATTTACGTCCGAGACGCAATTGTTCTACTATTCAAGAATTCAAGAAACAATCAGATGATTTAAGAACTAGGTTTTGGGATAGGGGATACTCGGCAAATGATCTCAAATGGGCTTATAACAGAGCAAAGAATAGCAACAGAGACAATTTATTTATTATTTTACAATGAATCCTCGGCCAGGTTTCGGAATGAGGCTTCTTTACGTATGTGTGGGTTGCCAGTTTCTTCTGCAGGCTGCCAATAACGGAATCTTATTTGCCTGGTTGTGGCTTACCTCGTCTGCTGAAGTAAAATCATAGGCCTACTTAGTTTGCATTTATTGTCAGATGTGTATGCCCGTAATTAATTAATAATTACAGTAATACCTAATATACTATTACTATTATTATTTCTTGTACATAATATTTGAGTCAATGTCAAGTTTTACTTGTGATCAATTGTACCAGTTTAAAGATTACATTTAGAGACTTACTAAATGATACATTTGGTTTGTGACTATTAACAACATTGTATTTGTTTAATTCTAACATGCAAATAGTTATTCTGTCTTGTGTGTTGTGGGTGTGTGGGTGTGTGTGTGTGTGTGTGTGTGTGTGTGTGTGTGTGTGTGTGTGTGTGTGTGTGTGTGTGTGTGTGTGTGTGTGTGTGTGTGTGTGTGTGTGTGTAATACTGTTATTTAAGTGTTCCTGAATTGCTGATGCTGCATTTAAGCAAATGTAAGAAAAATGTAAACCACGCACGAAATATTCATATTGTTACCATTGCTTATGCGTCAAAGGCTCGCTTCCTTTTAAGCTGCGTCTTCTGGCTTCTATTAAATCTGCTTTGCTGTGTCCACGTCAGTGACAATGGAAGCCAATGGGGAATTAATAGTGTTTGTCTCATGTTGTCATAAAGCAGAAGTGTTAGTTACAATCTTAGGTGGCGATCCAAGGGAGAGTTGATATTAGCGACAGTAAACTGACGTATGAAACGTGTTTACTTTGTACTTTGTAATTGTGGATTTGTTTCACACTGTGAGTAACCGTATCGTCTCTGATGCTGCTGTGCATGACAACAATCTTTCCAGTACCGGAGGATTATGGACTGCGGCAGGTCCGTTTGAGAAGCATGGACACGGCGCAGCTCCGTTGCGGGAGACACTGCGCGTCCTGTGCGTCCTCAGTGCTGTGGGCAGGTCTTGCTACCTTATAAATAGGAGTTCTTTGTAACTATAGTTGCGTGTTAGCTTTGCAATATTACATTATAATTCATTTTTGCATATGTAAACTAGATATGCTAAAATGTAAAGGTAAAAACTAACTGAGGATAGCGTGGAACTTTGATTCTGGTCATTTTTTTTAAAGCAAATAAAGAGCCTTATTCATCCACAATCCATATACAGTATATCATATACTGTACTGCCCTGAATGTGTTGGGTGAGTTACCTTGCCTGGATCCCTGGGCTCCTCCACACTTCCTACCCCGAGGACGCTGAGCAAAGTGTGTATAATAAGGAAGGCTAGCAATGCTATACACAGCTCAGACCATATTTCCTACGCAATCGTCTGTCATCGGGCGCATTCTGGCGTTTGCAGACACCTAACAGTCCATTCAAGTCAATGGCCTTTAAGGTGCCCTCCATATGCGTTATGGCCGGGTTGCCACCACTCCGGACTTGACCTGGAGTCTTCGGGTTTTGGCCACGTATTTCCGGGCTACGGGTTTACCTTACAGGGAATTCGGCGCCGTCCTCCCGGCATCTTCCCCTGCAACTCCTGTCAACATGGCCGCTCGGCGTCAAATGGCGCCGCGTTGCCATGTCAATGGGAATGCTACGTGACGTTACAGTGACGTTGCCATGACAACAAGGCGCTACGTGACGCCTCGACCCCATAAGGTGTTCCCGTTGTCATAGCAAATTGATGTCACATAGAGTCCCGTTATGGCAACGCGGCACCATTTGACGCCACGCGGCCATATTGACGGGTTGCAGGGGGAGATGCCAGAGGATGATAATGGCATTTACCTCTATTTTGTATGCCAGTGACAGTAGGTCTTAGCTGGCACAACCCTAGAATATGTAAAACCGTCAAAAGTACTGTACTGACATTTACAGTATGAAGCTAATTCTATAGGATCATACATCAGAGACCGTTTAACGTGTCACATTTATTTAAAAAAGCCTCTGTTTGTACAGAGTGACTTACTGTCTAAATATTCTCTGTGCCGTTATTTACAATTTACATACATTTACTCGCATTAGTTCTTTATTACTATACAAGTTCAATTGGTGTACATAAAATGTACTTGAAACATTGCATTTAGGTGCATGGGGGGACGGAGGCGTACAGCAAGACTGACTTCTCCTATTTGTTCAGAAAACGCTTTGTTTCGTGTTTGCGCTTCACTCTTCTTTGTGCCTGGATTAGGTCACACTAACAGGTCACCCAGTGCTAGGCCGTCACCCCCTACTAGGGACGCCAGGTGTCCGGTATTTAACCGGACTGTCCTGTATTTGGACACTCTGTCCAGTAAAATATTAGAGTAATACTGGACATGGATGTGTCCGCTATTACCTCTCTGGACATAGTGACCTGACCGGCTTAGGGGGCCGCGGGATTCCCGTGTTGGGCTGTTGCTAGGTGTCTGGGCAGCTTCCTCCATTCTAAATGGCTGCTGCTGGGTAATGCAGCCAATCAGGGGGAGGTGTCAGGAGCCTGGGAGTGGGGCCAAGGAGAAGAGGAAACAGCATGGAGCGGGGAGCGGTGTGTGTCTCGAGCACGTCACACCTTTCACCATTGTGTCTAGTATTTTTGGAGAAGCCGCCTGGCAACCCTACCCCCTTCTCGTCCTAAAGTCAAAGCCAAAAAGAACGATTCATTAAAAAATGTTTTATCTAAATCGAATTATTATGAAAGGGAAACCCACTGCCTTCTGGATCCTGAGGAATGGCTGAACTTCTCGTTACAGTAATAATCTTGGCTGATAAAGATCTTTTTATTCAGGATATTTAAGTTCATATTATTATGTTCTGTTGCACACAGGACCAATAGGTAGAGAAAAAGTTGCCATTATGTTTTAAATTCTTTGCAGACAATTGCAGATTTTTCAGCAGCACATTAAAGAATGAAACCGTCATGAAATAAAACATCTGTTGTATACATAATAAACAGCATCTGTTTCTCTTGTAAATTTACTATAGTTGAGGGCTAAAGGGAAATAAACAGTAACAATAGCCTAAACAAGGGTACCTGTTTTTCATTAATAAGTGTATCCTCCCTATTCCGTGCTCACAGGGCCTGATAGATAGGGCAATTGTTCAGAATCTACAAAAGCGAAACTACAGTAGATGTGTTTCAACATTTATATTGTACTCTATGCAATGAGAAAAGAAAGCAAACTCACAAATATACAAATAAATACATCAGTGCCATATTCCATCAGCTAAATTAGACCTTAAACCGCCCGTGAACTCATCCGACCCCTGACTAGTGGAATTCGTTCACCACATACATAGCACAATCTTGCTGAAGTAAGATAATGCCCCTAAACGATTGCCGCGTTCTGCCAAGATCAGGAGGCGTGACAACATTTGCTGACTAGCAAGAGAAGCCGTTGATAGGAAATCACAATGGAAACCATATTTAGTGGCTCCTGCAAAATGAATTTTACTCACTGTAAATACAGATGCAGCAACGGGTATTAGAACTCTGCCTGGGTAGATTCTGGGGCAGTCTCACAGTAAATGCCTCAACGTTGCTGCAACATTTCTGTGAGATTCTTAATGGCCCATAGGATTAAAACAGCAGGGGGTCCCTGCAAACTGAATGGGACTGCAGGGACCCCCGCTGTGTTAATCCGATGGGCCATTAAGAATTTTACAGAAATGTTGAGGCATTTACTGTGAGACTGCCCCAGAATCTCCCAGGAATTTCTCAGGTAAGTGTTCTAATACTGGTAGCTGCATCAGTATTCAGCAGAAATAGGGGATGACTTCATTACCTGCCAATGAGGTACGCTCCCGGGGAGAGAGAGGGAAAGGAAACGGGGATTCTGGAAACAAAATCCTCCTTTATTTTTTGAAGTGTTGCTGCATGTTTATTTAAAAATTCTTCTTCTGTGCATTTTGTGCGCTCGTGTAAATGACAGGACACCCGGTCCTCAAACAGCCCTGAAACAACACATGGACTGGCACCTTTGTTCAGAAGGGAGCATGCCCGGGACACCTGAGACAGACACCCGAGACAGACACCCGAGACAGACACCTGAGAGATATGCAAAGTATATTGTAATGACTCCTCACGGAGCTCTGAGGATCGGCGTTGTTACAGGGAACACCTCTTCTGCATATAATTAGCACTAATATCCGTCACTTACGTAAGTTAATGCCTCGTTAAGCCCGTAGCCGAGCTTTGTGGCTCTGGGCCCTTGCCGCTATGTGTTCACGTTGTAGCCTAAATCTTTACAGTGGTTCTTGCGCTATAGCCTTTTTTTAAAAATATCTCTGAGGTCACGCGTGTGTTAATGATGTCACGCGTGTGTTAATGATGTCACGCGTGTGTTAATGATGTCATCATCACTACATATCGATGTATTTGTAGACTCATTAACAATTTGTAGAAATATAATGGCTTTTTTAAAATGTAAGTCTTTATTTAATTTTCCGTAGTGATTTGTATTTCTTTTTTTGAACATTCACATAGTTACAATGTTCCTGGCCTTAATGGCAGCCGTGACTGGATTTTTCTGGTCTTCTAATACCAATTTGGCCTCATTTCTTGCTGATGAGCAATCTTTGACAAAAAATCTATGTATTTGTCTTTTTGTTGTTAGATGTTTCCCGTTTGGCCACGCACTCACTGCGAACATCTTGGAACTTACACATGTTGGCTCGTTTCTTAGCTGCTTTTTTCTTTAATAATTTTGAAATGTTTTCTCTTTGTCCTTAATGACCCTTCACGAAAGGCTTGTCTTCCCTCGGCTTTTCCCCAAGTTTCCAGATGAAATTGGCTGATAACTGAACATACACGCACACGCACATACATACACACATACACACATACATACACACATACACAGGCACATACACACACACATACACACATACATATACACAGGCACATACATACTGTACATGCACATACACACACACACACACACACACACACACACATACACACATACACACATACATACACACATACACACATACACACAGACACACACACATACACAGGCACATACACACATACATATACACAGGCACATACATACTGTATATGCACATACACACACACACACACACATACACACATACACACATACATACACACATACACACATACACACAGACACACACACATACACAGGCACATACACACATACATATACACAGGCACATACATACTGTACATGCACATACACACACACATACACACATACACAGGCACATACATACACGCACATACACACACACATACACACATACACAGGCACATACATACACGCACATACACACACACATACACACACACATACACACATACACACATACATATACACAGGCACATACATACTGTACATGCACATACAAACACACATACACACATACACAGGCACATACATACACGCACATACACACGCACATATGCATTCCCTTATATCACTAACATTCAGCGACCATTTAACACCTTAAGTCATAAATCGCATACAGCACAGGGGGGAGGGATGGGCTTCAGTCACAGATACATTCCAGGATGCGCTGGTTTTAAGTAAAAAAACCTCTCTTGCTTTACCCATTGTAACATCGCCGGAAGAAGAGATCAGTGTATCTCGAAAGCTCGCACAAGTAAAAGTATTTCGTTAGCCACAGAACGGTGTGGTGTATTCGTTTTTGATTATATATATGTTATGTAGCCAGGTCACCTCGTGGCTACTATTCTGCCCCTGTACTGGCAGTAAGCCCGGGTACAATCATGTTGCCAGTAGTTGATATGGGGTTTTCACCACTGAGGAACTGCACTTAAGTGACAGTGGGAGGTGGTGACATCCGGCCTGGGCATGACCAATCATGAGACAGACCTGGTGCCCTCCTCCTGGCTGTACTTAAGGGCAGTAATACACGTGACGTAATAATATAGCACACAATGGGAATAAGCGCCTGAGACAAAAGTAACATTAGGAAAAAGCAGTCCCTGCCCCGAAGAGCTTACAATCTAAGTGGTACAGATGCAGCAGCCATTATTTGAACACATCACGGTGCCGTTTTTGTGTCAGGTGAGAGGCAGGAAGGCCGGACAGCAGGAGGTTACAATAGTCGAGGCGGGAGAGAATGAGGGCCTGTTAGAATTTTAGTAGCAGAGGGACAGAGAAAAGGGCGTAAACCAACAAGCTTCTTACACGTGACACATCGACAAGCAGTAAATACATTAAAAAAAAGATGCATCAATACAGTCTTTTTTTTTTTGCTACAGGAAACTCACTTTTCCTACTCTACAACACCCAGTATATATCCTTAATTTATTTAACTTTTCTTCTACATCTGAAGAAGAGATGTCTTGAAATCTCATGTACAAACTACTTCTGTGAAAACCTTTCATGGTCCCTTAAACTATCTAGCTTCCTGCAAAATATGGTTCAAAGGCTAGAAAAGGCAGTAGGTATGTTTGGATAGTATGGAATTAGCATGTTGTGATTAGCATAGAAATGTGCAAGAATAATCTATTTCCTTCTCAGTTGTGGAGAAAAATGCAAAAAAACGCAAAGAAAGCAAATTGGGAAAAGTACTTTCTTAATATAATTATTTTAATAAAAGATATGTTTAAATTTGCAATATAATAAAATGCAAGGACTGTGCTAGGCATTTATTTATTTTTGTTAATTATTAAAACACTTATTTCAAGAAAGTACTTATCACTGTTTGGTTTCTTCGCACTTCTACTTTCTTCGTCACCTGTGGAAACACCAGGCACCCTTAGTTGCTATTTGATCAGGGGTGAGCAACTCCAGATCTCAAGGGCCACCAACAGGTCAGGTTTTCAGGATAACCCACAGGCACAGGTGGTTCAATCATGGCTTAGTCAGATTGTGCCACCTGTGCTGAAGCAGGGATATCTTGAAAACCTGGCCTGTTGGTGGTCCTTGAAGACTGCAGTTGCCCACCCCTATATTAGATGCTATTTTCTGCTTCAGTTCTTGGACTGCAATTTAAACAAGAACTAGCACAGATTGGTGACATAACATTTTTAAATGTTTATCTTGTGTTTAATATTAGTTTCACTAGAGAAACATTTTTTTTGATAAACACTTTTCACTGTTTATTTGTTACAGTATTTGTTACAGTATTTGTTACAGTATTTGTTACAGTATTTGTTACTGCCTTAATCACATCAATTACACTGTATTAAGATTTATTCTCTAGGCATATGTTATCACCCAGGGGGGCGCAAACTTTTTTCCTTGCGCCCCCCTGCTGGCGGTCCCCTCACCTCCGCGCCCCCCCCTCACCCCTGCTCCGGCGTCATGACGTCACATTGCCATAGCAACATGACATCACATGACCTCACGGCGTCATTTGACACCGCATTGCCATGGCGACGCGTGTGAGAAGCCGCCAGAGCCAAGGTAAGTTAGGTTAACAGAGGCCCTGCAGCTCCCCCAGCACTTAATTTAAGTGCCTTCGGGAAGCGCGCGGGGCCTCTGTAAACCCCACCCCCCCTGCACTCAGTCTTGCACCCCCCCGTTTGCGCACCGCTGTTATCACCCATATGTATCACCAATATGATATAAATAAAAAATACTGTAGCACTCTCTGTAGGGTATAAATAAAGTTTTAATCAATCAAAAAAGTACAAGGGGTCAAATACAGAAAAAAGGAAGCGACGTTTCGGACCTCCGGTCCTTTACCCTAACTCAATGTGCAGCACACTACAATTAATCAATCACAGATGGTGCCAGAATTTGAAACTCCCACCCTTGTATGGTGGCTGAAAGAGATCATTCTCACAGGGCCACTGCGCATGTGTATCAGCATAAAAAAATGCCTAAACAAACATATATTGGGCTGTCCGTGTTATATATATATATATATATATATATATATATATATATATATATAAAAACAAACATTCAAGTTAAATGTAAGTGCTGTGATGCACAAACGTAAGCGCTATTTATCAGGGGGTCCCACAGCATGTATTGGTTGCTGCGCATGCTCGTGCGCATGCGTACCGTTTCGCACGTCCCTCAGGCCCAACACTACGGATCACAGCCTACAGCTCGTGTGTCATGTAATTCGAACTGAAATAGTCCACGGAAGCCTAAACATCCTAATGCGTGTACTAGCATGATGTCAGGTTAGGTCGTCCTCCCTGGTGCATCCAAAGTAGCCCAGAAAACATCGGGCCTCATGCTGTAAAGTCCGGTAGAAAAAATTGCCAGGGTTTTTAAATCGCCATTTTTGGCAGCGATGCTATCACGGTATGCAGAAAGGCCCGAATACCTGTGATAGCAACATTTCAACAAATGGCGAGTAGCCGGCGCCGAGATGATCTGCCCTCCGAAAAGGGCTCATCCGGTGAGCTGGTTCTGTTGCAGAGAGAGAGAGTCGCCTCTCCCTGCGCAAATCTCGCCCGGAATAAAAATATTTCAATTTAAATGTTATTACTAGTGTGGTGTATCCGGAGCAGAACCACGTTGATTTCAGGTGCCGGTATCTCCTATGCATTGAAATGTCCCGGTCACGTGACGCGGGACATTTACATGCATAGGAGATACCGGCAGCCTATAACGGGCCTGTATCTTGGTAAGCAGGGGATCCCGGTCTTGAAATCAATGCGGTTTGCTCCAGAGACCACCTGCTCATCTACACTTGTAAGAAAATGTAAATATGTAGTAAAAACCAATACACAACTATATCCCCAATCTGATTGGTTGTATTAGACCATGTGACTCCCTTTGGATGATGTCACATCCCTTCCCAAGACTTACTCTGTCACATGGTCTACTACAACCAATCAGATTGGGGATACAGTTCTCATAATCTGATTGGCTGAACTACCATGTGACTGTGGCCATGTTGGTTTGGTGGTCATGTTAGAGGGGAATAAAGCACAGCCATTCTGATTGGCTGGCTTCAGTCCCTTTCATGACATCACATAAAAAAAAAGGTTCACATGA
Organism: Ascaphus truei; assembly: GCF_040206685.1. Taxonomy (NCBI): domain Eukaryota; kingdom Metazoa; phylum Chordata; class Amphibia; order Anura; family Ascaphidae; genus Ascaphus; species Ascaphus truei. Next base: position 302,252,858 of record NC_134487.1, on the reverse strand, counting down.
TTTTCACAGCCAACCAGATGGCGTGTGAGCCGTTTGCTGCCCAAATGTGACGTCACAGGCGATATTTAAGGCTGTGACGTCTCATTTGAGCTCAAGAAGCCGTTGGGTCAACATCGTGGATTTAACATGGGGTTATTGGATTAGATAAAGACAGAAGATAAAGAAAAACAAGAAATAATCACAGATGAAGAAAGACGAAATTTATGGAAGATTAAAGAAAGAAGAATTTTGTTACCTGTCCACGATCTTCACGGTGGGTGGCGTTGGATTGTGTTTCGTGACGTCACGGTACGAGAGCTTGCTGATTACCCAGAATTCGGAGGGCCAACGCTTCTAACGGTAAGATAAATATTGAATGTATGTACTTGTATTTTGACTGTTTTTTTGATTGGATTTTCCTTTTTTTTTATGTTTTTCATTGCCCATTGACTGCTAATGTATTAATCTGTGCCTATTTAGGGTACAGATGAATACAGTGGGAGCCAATGCATGTTTTGGCAAATGCATTTCTTCTATTGACTATTTTATTTTCTATGTCTTTTTATTGTTTAGATTAAATTTATTTGAAGTGTGATGGCTTTTTTTTTTTGTTTGTTTACAGATTGGTTAGTGATTTTATTTAATGATGTATTGTGGAGGCTACCAGTTTTAATTAATGAGTTGCCTAGTGGTTGTATGAATTAATTGTTGTGTTGCTTACTGCTCTTAGGTATTACATTTATTTTTTGGCCAGTGGTATGATTTATGACATGTAATTGATTGCACAGTGGTTTGAATTATTTTATTGAATGCCTATTGAAAAGCAACGGCGGGCAGCAGGATGCATGAGGCGAGCACTAGTACATAAACACAAGTTTACAAGTTTATGCTCGGCCAATTTGCCTAGGTGCTGGCTGAGCATATAAAGCACAGAGAGCCAATGGGAAGGCTGCAGGCAGTGAGTCATCACACAGACTGTGTACTGATAGGCCGGGGCGGGGTGTATCGCAGCTGTGGAGTAATTAATGTTGTTAGCATTAACCCCTAGAGTGTTTCTGGTCCTGCAACGCCGACATGTAGCGGAGACAGGAGCGCCCTCCGTTGTGTCACGGGACATGGCGCTGGGGCAGAGCCTAGGATCCAGTGCCGGCAGGAGTACTGCGGCGCTCGCACGAGGGGCGTCACGGGACGTGTCACGGGGCGGGACCGAGGTCCAATCCTCACAGTTAATAGGAGAATAAAGATGGGATGGAGCACATTTGGAAGAAACAAGACAGTCTTACAAGGGAACCTGCCACTGTGCCTCAAAAGGAAAGTGTTTCACCAGAGTATTCTTTCTATGCTCATGTATGGATGTTAAACTTGGACCCCAAATACATAGACCATTCTATGCTTAGTACTACCCGAAGAGACAGGAAATAGAATGAATGGGTTTGAAACCAAACAAAAGCTTGGAAATCATCACAAGGGTGAAGAAATGAAAACAGCAGTCAGATCACCATATTGCAAGAAGAAATTACCATTGTGGGACAAAGATTCAACTGGATTCCAGAGGATATCAAAAGAACAAGACGATGATGGATAATGTGTTGGAGCAATGTGGTGAAGAGAGGCTTGCAACCTCAGTTCCTGGAAGATAATTGGAGGTGGGTCTTCATCCAGCACTGTATCAATAAGGGCTGAAGATGATGATTTATATATATATATATATATATATATATATATATATATATATATATATATATATAAAATCATGTCTCAGTGTGGTGCGTACCTGCTGGCAATAGGGGGCCCTAAGTCTGCCGCGATGACATGGGGGAGAACAGGACAGGCTTCTGGGGTTGTGCCTCCGTCTCTTCTACTGGTGCAGCGCCTCTATCTCGGGCAGCCCCAGCTGTATGGGGTGCAGTACCTACAAGAGAGTTCTCCTTCCCCTCCTCCCGATACACTTCACTCTCAGGCAGGAGTATAGATAAAAGTGCAAGATCTTTATTGGTCTCTTCTCTATTCAGTAGACAGGTTCCACTGCAGGCTGTCTTCCCTCAGGATGTCCCTGACCTCACTCCTGGCCTAGGGCACCAAGAGTGGGTCTAGCTCTTCCCCTACCCTCTAGGCAGGGTAGGAGGTATGGGGTGCACACTCACGCTCACTCAGAGGGAGGCCTCAAGCCTGCCAGTCCTGGCAGCGTTGTCTGTGTCACCCTTGTCCATCTCACACCAGGGACAGACTACTCTAAATAGGAAGTGGCAATATCCTAAGTAGCTCCAACAGGCACCGCCCCTGTGTCTTCTGATTGGACACAGAGCCCGATGACCTGCCTTCACTGCCTCAGTATACTGCCTGAAGTGGGGAAAACCCATGATTGTTCCTGACAAACCTGCCCTTACGCAGGGATTACTGCCAGGAAGAGGGCAGACCTATAGCCCAAACCACACAGGGCTACATATTTAATAGGTCACTTGGTGGAGGGTTTTTGCTTTTTGGTACTCAGAAATAGATGAATAAATAAATATTCTACATAAAATAAAGAATACAGCTTTCTTTTCCTTGTTTATCCTTACTTCTCAGTTGATGATTTAATTTTTTTAGTAATTGCTGCTTACCATAATTGGTGTTAATAGTTAGGGCAATTTCGTGAATATCTCTCATTGGGAGAGCCTCTAAATCATTTACAGTAACTTATGTCCAGTAGCTGTGCTTACTCAGTCATACAACTAATATTATTTCTAACATAGGCATGCATGTTTATCAACTTATCGACTCGTAAGGTCTCACAGACCAGACTTGTTTTGCCAACTCCAAACGAGCAGAGTGATTCTCATGTGTTTTTTTTTCACATTTTAAGTTTCACGCAGCTCTGGAAACTAAACACAAACATTTTCCACTGCTTGGGTTTTGACTGGGTCATTCTTACCAAACATTTTCCCAGCTCTCTTACCAAGATGTGCAAACTGACAGCCAGCCAAAGAGGAATTTAGGAATTCAGTCATCCCTCCTCATTTTGCAGAGAATTTATGTCGTTTTCTTGTACATGTACTGGACACATCCTGTGTATTTCCTGTGCTAATAATGAACTGTGTGAACTCCGTACCTCCGGCTTTAACCATATGTCATTTGCCTCTCAAGTACATTTTTTCCCCAAAAGCTGTAAAAATATTGTACTTCTTGATAAGTAGTAAAGTCTGGAATCCTGATTGGACTGAGAAGTAAGGTCGCCTTTTCTCTGACTGGGGGTGTACAAATTGTTAAGGACATAAGCCCAGGGGTGCTGAACTCCAGCCCTCCCCCCCCCCCACCCCACAACAGGTCAGGTTCTCAGGATATCCCTGCTTCAGCACAGATGACCCAATCAGAGGCTCAGTCTCTGTTGAGGAGGGGGCTTGTGGACTGGAGTTGAGCACCCCTGCATTGGCCAAAATATATTCCGAGTGAATTCACGTTCAACTCACAAAGTTTCTCTACATTTCCGAGATCAGGTCAATTGTACTAATCTCACATCTCTGGATGCTTTTGCTCATTTTGTTTTTTTTTTTTTTGTAAAAAAGACCAAAAAACATTTTCATCCAAAGATCTTTACTAATGATCATCCTCTGTATGCGCCTTAGCAGGATTTTAAAGCAGCTTTTCCATCTGCTCGTTTTTTAAAATATATATAGTGTACTAAACTGGGAGCTAATCTGTGCCCCCCCCCCGTCCCCCCCCCCCCCCCCCGACATCCAGGGACCCCCAGTTATACAATGGGCAATCTGGAAGATTAAGAATAGCCATCGAGGTGTGTTCTGGTGACCGATAGGGAGCCACAGCATCACCTGGACACAATGTCTCAGCTTTCTGCTGGTGACCCCCACAGCTATATTTGCAATATTTGGTGTGTCAAAAAGCGCACACAAAAAAAGACAACTATCTTGGTAACCGGGGGGAAGGGAGGAGGTCCCTGGATGTTTGGGGTCACGGAACAGCACCCTAGTTCAGTAAGATAAATAGTTTTATTTTTAGTTCTTGGGATGCTCAGCTCCTAGATACTTACTCGTTTAGTTGGTGGGGGATTCCTATTGGCTCGTAGGAGCAGTGGGATTTGGTGGAGTTGAAGCCGTGTCAACTGAAGCCGGTAGGTATCTCAGGACGCCGGCGGGGAGGGGGGGGGGTGGGGTTCACCGAGCCATGAATAGCGCTGTCCAGCTCTGGAGGACCCTTTGGTTATAATTCTGTAAAAAATATGAATTGTGAAACATAATGAGTGAGGTGATTGCTGCTTTATATAAGGATACTGAGTATCTCTCTGCACTTCCATTCTCCCACATAGGAATGTATGAATGCCTCACAAAGTGGTCAGCAATTTTTTTTTTTTTTTAACATTTTCCTTAAATTTCACATTGAGAGAGAAAAATGAAATACATATTTAATTAGCTTATTTCCTTAATATCTCTGGTGTGCTCATAGGTATCTCCCCATGTGCTGTATAGGGGACTGTTTGGAGGTGCCTCACTTTCTGCCTGCAATTGTACATATTACAATTTAAATTAGACTCATAACAAATGTGTGTAAAATTGTTTCTAATGTTACATTTCAAAAAATCCTGTACGTGTAAGGGCTGTGTCTAGAAACTTTTTTGTTGCTATAAATAAATGGCTTTATTTTTTCATCCATACAGAGTATGTTTCTGTATTAATAATAACGTATTTACATTGAGAGTGCTTATTGCCTCTGACACTTCTCACCTGTATTGATGACAATATTTGTGTTCCAGTGGTGTCAGAGCGGAAAATAGTATTGTATCGGAAAAATGTATTTAGCGCTTCCTAAAAAATAAATAAAAAGGGGAATAAAAATGTCAAAAGACTTCCTCCCAGGCCAAAATAAGACATCCTTTCAATGGTGGGAAGGCAGGGGCTTACAGTGTGTAGGACATTAGATAAAGGAAGACCAGGAGAGGCTCCTTACCTTTGAGGAATTAAAGGAACAGTGGGAGATACCTAGTTCAGATGGTTATTCGTATGCACGGGTGACACATTATTGTAAATCACTGGAGAACTATAAAAAGGAAGTATTGTCAAATAATATATTTGATCTTTTTTTAGTCTTTCTAGAGAGAATAGATACACTATATCAGATATATATAATTTAGTAAGAGACAAAAATTATGAGAGGATTTTGCAAAAGGTTTTTGAGGCCTGGAACAAAGATTTCAAGGAAATAACGGAATTTGATGTGATTCTTACTGGTTTAGGTAGAACTAGAAAACTTATCATATCAGAAACTTGGAGAGAGATGCAACTAAAACTGACACACAGGCATATTGTGCTGGTAACATAAGTTACAAAGATACAGAATAATCCAGGAATAGATGTTCAAAGTGCCAATAACCGAAAGCAGACCTAAAACACGGCTTATGGGACTGCCCCAAGATTGCACATTTTTGGGACCAAGTGCAGGATTATAAACAGCAGAATGTTAAAATAACTGCGGTTAAAGAACCAGTTTCTTTGATATTTGGCAACTTGGAGGAATCATGAATAACGGGGTGAGTATACCTAAATTCATAGACATTACATTATTGGCAGCCAGAAAAACCATAACGTTACAATGGATAAAGGATATACCCGCTAACACGGAGATGCGAAACAAATATTTAACACAATTATTCATGTTAGATCAAATGGAAGCTGAAACCAATAAAGAGCTAAAAACGGAAACACTATTTAAAAAATGGGATCTCTTTATTAAAATGTTACCAGGCAGGGACAAAGAGGTTGTGATGCGGGCGTTTGACCAAATGTCGTGGTATTTACTAAGAAGTCTGGTACGTGAGAGGCACAGAAGGTGATGAGGGGGGGAAAAGAATAAAATGTCTAATGCCTGTTATCCCTAGATAAGGTTAGGACTTGTAGCACAGAAACAACAAAAGGAACTGTGGATAAGGGGGGAAAGGTACAGAGGGAAATGATGCAATGCAGGTAGAACTGACTCATCGATTTAAAATTTCATTTCATTTTTAGTTTGTCATTGTCTAAAGTATATGTAATTGTAATATATTATTTACTGGTTTAGTGCACTGTTAAATGTAAAGGAATATTGTAATCACTGTAACCTGCTATTGTGTGGTCTTGTTGAAATGTAATATGTTTTATTATGGAAAATGCAATAAAACATTTCAACGATAAAAAAAAAATGTATAAAGAGCCGGGTGCGAGTGCTGCTTTAAATATCGATGTTTTATACGATTATTATCAGGATCCCAACAGTGGTCCGAAATATCGATGTGTAAATAAATTCCAACATAAAGCATCAAAGGGATCAATGGAAATTGCTTCATCTGTATTTATAAAGCATTTTATATCAGAAAAATAATAGAACATGCTTGATATTAGCAGAGAATTATTGAAGGTACATTACATCCCATTGTCTATTCTATAGACCGTTAAATCATCAAAACAATGACAATGATTATTGGGGTTTCCCATGTATTACCACACTAGGCCGGATACATCAAACTCCGTTAAAGTAGTGTTAATATCGCACCGGTAAAAAAAATTAAGGGCATTATTACCACAATGTTAAGTTGGTATTCATTAACATTGTGGTAATAATTTGCCGGGTGCGATATTTTGCCCAAAGTCGTGATCCGGGAATTAATAGTTAATAATGCATTAAACTGAGGTAATCATGTGGTACATCAAGCAACCTGATTGGGATTGGTGGATATACCATGTGACTATCTAATGTGACGTCAGAAGCCTGGCCTGTCTCATTTTACAGAAAGAAGACGACGAGAGAAGAAGAAGATGAAGAAGAAGAGTGAAAAGAAAGAGGAATTCAGCAAAAGAAGAAAAAACTACTCACTGAAGAGACTGCTCTTCAATCAACGGAGGATCCATTGTTTCAGGTCAAGTTGAAAATCCATCAACGTTCACCGAGGTTTGTTTCAGATTGAAAGAAGGCCACCAGGCCGGGATCTATTTTAGCTGATTGCCACTTTTTGTTTATTTTTGTGCCATCGGGCAGGGACTATTTTGCATGGTTTTTGTTTATATTTTTATTGGCCATCGGGCTGGGATTGATTATTGGTTTTATTTTTATAGGTTTCACATCGGCTGATGAGGAGGACGGCCTGCATCCTGAATACTTTTATTTATTCAGGGTGTGCATTGATTGCCTCTGTGGCTATATAGCCCCTCGAGGGCCTAGGTAGCCACAGTGACAATAATTTTAATGGCTTAGTTTTTATTTTGGACTTAAAGGCGGCAATCCAAGTTGGTGATTTCTTTTGCGAAGTATTTTCATTTTCTTAACAGAGGATTGAAGCAGGGGGTCTCCGGAGCTGAACCCCCATACATTTCAGGGTTCACATTATGACTGCTGGCTAATAGGAAGCCGTGACGTAATCCGATGTGACTTCTTATTGGCCAAGGTGATGCGGGAGCTATAAAAGCAGAGGGATAGCAGCGCCTACTACAGAGATAAGTGTCTGTGGAAGCAGAGAGGCCCCGGAGCTGAAATTAATGTTCAGCTTCGGAGACCCTTTTGCTTCAATCCTCTGTAAAATCACTGGCTATGATTCCTCCTTTAAGATCAACCAGAGCAGCTTGCCGTTATTCCGTTCTCGTACTGGCTAACATACCTTGAATCACACCAGATACATGCCAGCTTCTTAAAGGATTGGACAGGTTTTAGCGACATTGCTGTAGGATGACAAAGTATCAAAGTAGCGACCCTGCAGAATACATGGGAAGATTTCACCAAACAAATATTCAGGAAGCAAAACAGAAATGTAGAAGTGTTAAGAGAATGAGCCGGATGAATTCCTGGGATATCAAAGAATGTCTGGAGATGTAGACAAGAGGAAATGTGTCTGCTGGTTTTTTGAGTCATTTTAATCACAGTTTTGGGGGGCAATGAACTTTTTACCCCTAAAGAATATATCCATTGTTAAAGCAGGAATCCCCCCAAGAAGTTTTACTCTTATAATGTTAGTATCTCACCCCCTCAGCATGTCCTGCTCTAAAAAATAAGTGTTAGTATTAAACATCATGAGCTTGTGAGGTTACCATGGGGACCGAACTGGGAGAGGTCCATTTTATCCTCCCGCGCACTTAATATGGCAAACGCTAATATATCCTGAACGGGGGTAGCACATTTAAATAATAAAAAAACAGTTGGAAAGGGCAAGATCTCTTAAAATAAAATGCATAAAGAATGGCGATCAGAAAGGGCTGGTGTTCGAAAACTTCAACAAGCTGACCAAATATAATGAAAAAATGCACATTTTTAATTAGAGGATTTATATACTTCCTGTTTTATTTGTTTTTACTAGATATTTTGCCTTTTTACATAAATGACTTTAACGGTGGCGTAGAATACTGCATGTATAAGTGCATGGATTGTTTGTTGTCATTCAGCTTATTTATATTTCCTGTACAGACCTTGTTGAATTCCTGCAACGAGAGCGTTAACAGCTTATGGTCGGATAAAAACCCATGACGTACAGGCCCAACATGTAACAATATGTATTCTCAGTTATAAGTTATATGTATTCTGTTACTGGTTGGCATAGGACAACATGAACACAAAAAGTTCATAGCAGGACAAAATCTTGGTTATCAATTAGTTGTGAAAAATGAGAATCTGCCTGGAACGAGGAAGTTTCCATGACAAGCACTGCTGACCTGCCAAAATATATCCAGCCTTGCACAGTCTTTATTGAAATTGTACGTACCGTATATGTACATTTTCAGTGCAGCTAATTATATCATAATGTGTATAGTAACTCAGGATACATTATAAATAGTTAGATTTGTTTGAGAAGAATGTGTGTTCAGTTTCACAGTTGGTCCCTTATAGAGGGGCGCTCTTTAATATATAACCATATTTATTGTGTAAACGTTGAGTTCAATAGAAAATTCAGCTGGTACAGTGGAAATTAAAGCTTCACTGTATTTTTGGCTTGGTTTTTTTTTCTTCATTTTTATGACTACCCGGATTTGTTGTTAGGCTTCTGCCAGCTTGTATGTTTTACTGCGGCCAAAAAAGAAAACATATTTATATATATATATATAATTTTTTTAAATTCAAAAAGCCCCTTTTGTTCTCTATATCAATGCATGCTTGTTAATACTTTTAAATATTTTTGTTAAATAAAGCTCATTTCAAAGCATTATCGAGTGTACATCAGCATTACCGGTTGTATGTATAATAATTAGAAACTACAGTACAGATGAAAAACACGTTACTACTCATATTGATATGCCAGGAGTGACCAACTCTAGTCCTCAAGGGCTATCAGCAGTTCAGGTTAAGGATATCCCTGCTTCAGCACAGGTGGCTCAATCAGAGACTCAGTCAATGCCACCAGTGGCTGATTGTGCCACCTGTGCTGAAGCAGGGATATCCTTAAAACCTGACCTGTTGGTGGCCCTTGAGGACTGGAGTTGGCCATCATGATATAAGTGGACTTAACTAACAGTCAATCAGTTCTGAACTCAGATCTCCGGCTTTTAAACACCTGAAAGTGACACAGTAGCACAGTGACACAGTAGCACAGTGACACAGTAACACAGTGACACAGTAGCACAGTGACACAGTAGCACAGTGACACAGTAGCACAGTGACACAGTAACACAGTGACACAGTAACACAGTGACACAGTAGCACAGTACTGTCTGTACACATTACAATTCATTCATTTCATTGCATTTAATTGCACACAATCCATGAAATTCAAACAAAGCAACAGCGATAAACACGTGTGCCTGGGGCGATGGGCGGCGTTCATGCCGCGTGGAGTATAGCAGCGCATACGAAAACGGCGCCGTGATTTGTTTGAATAACGGCCGCTGCATCTGTACCCCTTCACAGGAGAAAAATATGTGCTGGACGCTATGAAATTCCCGTTTTACTTTATTCTTATTTTCAGACCATTATATTTAATACTAGCTGAGAGACCCGGCGTTGCCCGGGATGTAAATGCGTAATAGGTAGTATTATTTATAAATCGTGGAACAATAGGTGACTGTTTGTTGTAAAGGTTGGATAATAATATTGAAACGAAAGATGGAAGAAAATGTAATACAATGTTGTATAAAAATGGTTTATTGTAACCACACCACAGTACAATGTATATTTTGGTGCCATAAGTGATGTAAAAATCTGAGTCGTGTGTCCTGCTAGGGTGTGAGGCGGCGGGTGGCGCGTGGGTTGTGAGTGCTGTCTGTGAGTGGGGGTCCTGCTAGGGTGTGAGGCGGCGGGTGGCGCGTGGGTTGTGAGTGCTGTCTGTGAGTGGGGGTCCTGCAAGGGTGTGAGGCGGCGGGTGGCGCGTGGGTTGTGAGTGCTGTCTGTGAGTGGGGGTCCTGCTAGGGTGTGAGGCGGCGGCTGGCCCGTGGGTTGTGAGTGCTGTCTGTGAGTGGGGGTCCTGCTAGGGTGTGAGGCGGTGGGTCAGTGATGTCGGGGGGTAGGGGCGGGAGGCAGCAGGTGTGTGTGGCGGCAGGTATGTGTCGAGTGTGGCGGGTGTCTGTTGAGTGCGTGCAGCGGCTGTGAGGCGGTGGGTGAAAGGCAGAGGCGGCCGGAGTAAGGGCGGGTGATAGGCAGAGGCGGGGGTGGGGAGGCGGTAAGGCGGGCATGAAGGCGAAGGGCGGCGGGAAGGGGAGGAGGGGGGTGGAGGAGGGGGGCAAGGGGTGGAGGAGGGGGGAAGGGTTAGAGGAGGGGGGGGGGAAGGGTTAGAGGAGGGGGGGAAGGGTTAGAGGAGGGGGGGAAGGGTTAGAGGAGGGGGGGGGAGGGAAGGGGGGGAAGGGTTGGAGGGGGGAAGGGTTAGAGGAGGGGGGGAAGGGTTTGAGGAGGGGGTTGAAGTGTGGGAGGGGGTGGAGGGAAAGGGTAAAAAGAGGTGGAGGGGGGGGGGTGGAAAGGGGAGCGGAGGGGGGGTGAAGGGGAGCGGGGGGGGGGAAGGGGAGCGGGGGGGGGAAGGGGAGCGGGGGGGGGGAGGGGAGAAGTGGTGGGAAGGGGGAGGAGGGGGGAGGTGTGGAAAGGGGGAGAAGGGGGGAGGTGGTGGGAAGGGGGAGAAGGGGGAGGTGGTGGGAAGGGGGGAGGTGGTGGGAAGGAGGAGAGGGATGGGGGGGAAGGTGGTGGAAGGGAGAGAAGGGGGATGTGGTGGGAAGGGGGAGGTGGTGGGAAGGGGGAGGAGGTGGAAGGTGGTGGGAAGGGGGAGGAGGGGGGAGGTGGTGGGCAAGGGGGGGGAAGGTGGTGGGACAGGGGAGGAGGGGGGGTGGTGGGAAGGGGGGAGGTGGTGGGAAGGGGGGGAGGTGGTGGAAGGGGGGAGGTGGTGGGAAGGGGGGGAGGTGGTGGAAAGGGGGGGGGAGGGTGAGGTGGTGGAAGGGGGAGGAGGTGGGAAGGGGGAGGCGGAGGGAAGGCGGGGGGTGGGAGGCGGTGGAAGGCGGGGGTGGGAGGCGGTGGAAGGCGGGGGGTGGGAGGCGGTGGGGCGGGGGGCGGTGGGAAGGCGGGGGGTGGGAGGCGGTGGAAGGGGGGTGGGAGGCGGTGGGAAGGGGGGTGGGAGGTGGTGGGAAGGGGGGGGAGGCGGTGGGAAGGGGGGGAGGGAGGCGGTGGGAAGGGGGGGAGGCGGTGGAAGGGGGGGTGAGAGGCGGTGGAAGGGGGGGTGGGAGGCGGTGGGAAGGGGGGGTGGGAGGCGGTGGGAAGGGGGGGTGGGAGCGGTGGGAAGGGGGTGGGAGGCGGTGGGAAGGGGGGGGGTGGAGGCGGTGGGAAGGGGGGGAGGGACGCGGTGGGAAGGGGGGGGAGGCGGTGGGAAGGGGGGGTGGGAGGCGGTGGAAGGGGGGGTGGGAGGCGGTGGGAAGGGGGGGGTGGGAGGCGGTGGAGGCGGTGTGAAGGGGGGGAGGCGGTGTGAAGGGGGGGAGGCGGTGTGAAGGGAGGGAGGCGGTGGAAGGGGGGGGAGGCGGGTGGAAGGGGGGGAGGCGGTGGGAAGGGGGGGGAGGCGGTGGGGAAGGGGGGGGGCGGTGGGAAAGGGGGGGGAGGCGGTGGGAAGGGGGAGGGGAGGCGGGGGGGGAAGGGGGGGGAGGAGGTGGAAGGGGGGGGAGGCGGTGGGAAGGGGGGTGGGCGGTGGGAAGGGGGGGGTGGAGGGGAAGGTGAAGGGGTGAAGGGGGGGGGGGGTGGAGGGAGGTGGAGGGGGGTGGAGGGGAAGTGAAGGTGGGGAGTGGAAGGGAGGTGAAGGGGGGGTGGAAGGGAGGGGGGGTGGAAGGGAGGGGGGGTGGAGGGGAGGTGGAGGTGAAGGGGGGGGGTGGAGGAGGTGAAGGGGGGGTGGAGGGGGGGAGGTAAATGGGGAGGTGAAGGGGGGTGGAAGGGAGAAGTGGAGTGAGGGGAGGTGAAAGGGGGTGAGGGAGGTGATGGGGGGTGAGGGGAGGTGATGGGGGGTGAGGGGTGGTGAAGGCCGCTCACTCACCCGTCCGGCAGGTCCCACGTGGATCTGAGGCGGGAGGCAGCGTGTTGTGGCCGCTCTCCCGCTGTGTCCCGGGCGCTCGCTCGATCCCCCGCTGACTGTAGCGGCGCCGGGGGGGGGGGGGTATCGGGGAGACACTGACACTGGAGGGGAGGGGGGGTGGAGGGGAGGTGAAGGGGGGGTGGAGGGGAGGTGAAGGCCGCTCACTCACCCATCCGGCAGGTCCCACGTGGATCTGAGGCGGGAGCAGCGTGTTGTGGCCGCTCCCCCGCTGTGTCCCGGCGCCGCCATCTTGGGCACTCGCGCCGCGAGGCAGCCTGCCTGGCCACTGGCTGTTCCCCGCCGGGGAGGGGGTGAGTTGTAGCGCCGGTGAGGGGGGGGCATGTATATGTGTGGGGGGGAGAGAGGGTGGGAGATATAGAGGGGGGGTCTCGCACGGCCGCTGACATTGGGTGGGGGGGGGGGCGCTGAAGGGGTAATAATAGTGTGTGTGTCCCGCTGACTGTAGCAGCGCCGGGGGAGGGGGGGGGGGGGCGCTGAAGGGATAATAATATGTTGTGTGTCCCCCGCTGAATGTAGCTGCGCCGGGGGAGGGGGGGGTCGGGGTGAAAACGCGGGAGACCACGGGAGAGGAGGAGGTGCGCGCGGGTGCTGCTAACTGTGAGCCCCGCTAATGTAGGTAACAGTGTGTGTGGTGTGTGTGTCTGTCATTGTGTGTGTGTGTGTGTCCTGTGTGTGTGTGTCCCTGTGTGTGTGTGTCCCTGTGTGTGTGTGTCCCTGTGTGTGTGTGTCCCTGTGTGTCCTTTGGCCCGTCACTCCGCCTCAGGCCAATGAGAGGTGTGCGGGGGCGGGCCAAGGGACCAATCAGATTTCCCCTAGGGACACCGGACATCCAGCAGGCATGCATGCATGCAGGCAGGCAAACATACAGTGCTTTCACTAATATAGTATAAGATTCTAAAAAACTGGTCAACGGGCTTCTTAGAAGGTATCGTCCTTCAGTTTGAGTTCCCTTTTTGCATTTAACAGCTCATCTGTTAACGCTCGAATGATGCAATGAATAAAACAGCTGTCTTATCTCTTGGGTTTGCTTTATACAGTAAATGCGCTTGTATTTGTTCCAGCATTCATTGCCGACATCATATTATCATGGCACAATATGAAGGGTCAAATAATTGTCGTAATCTCATGAGGCACATTGTTTTAACTGCTTATTTATTTTATTTCTTTAAATATTGATTGGTTTATACTAGTCACAATTGGAGGAACAAGGATGGTTTGTGATAATAATAATAATAGCATGTTTTTGTATAGCGCTGCTAGTTATACGTAGCGCTTTACAGAGACATTTTGCAGGCACAGGTCCCTGCCCCGTGGAGTTTACAATCTATAATTTTGGTGCTGAGGCACCGGGAGATAAAGTGACTTGCCCAAGGTCACAAGGAGCCGACACCAGGAATTGAACCAGGCTCCCCTGCTTCAAACTCTCAGTGCCAGTCAGTGTCTTTACTCACTGAGCCGCTCCTTCTCCCAGGTTCCCTGCTTCACACTCAGTGCCAGTCAGTGTCTTTACTCACTGAGCCGCTCCTTCTCCCAGGCTCCCCTGCTTCACAATCGGTGCCAGTCAGTGTCTTTACTCACTGAGCCGCTCCTTCTCCCAGGTTCCTGCTTCACACTCAGTGCCAGTCAGTGTCTTTACTCACTGAGGCCCGCTCCTCTCCCAGGTTCCCCTGCTTCACACTCGGTGCCAGTCAGTGTCTTTACTCACTGAGCCGCTGCTTCTCCCAGGCTCCCCTGCTTCACACTCAGTGCCAGTCAGTGTCTTTACTCACTGAGCCACTCCCTCTCCCTATGATGGAAGCTTTGAGTTTTTCAAATGATTTGGTTTTGTGTGTATATTTCACAGTAGCAATCCATAGTTACTTACCGTTTTACCTGCCACAACAGAAGCTACAACATTGTCCCACCAATTTATTTCTGGCTTCCTATTGGCCCACAGACCTGTGAGATTTGCGGCCACTTTGTTTTCCTTAAAGGGGAAGAAACAGCAGCAAGTAAACCAGTAAATCTCTTGGTAACTAGGGATCCAGAGCAAAAAATAGCGAGGTTCATCTCTAGAAGACCCCCTCCCCGTTCGAATCCTGTAAAAAAAAATCAATAGTTAAAAAAATATATAGGTAGAATTTTTAATACAGTATTACCATCCAGGACAAAGGACTTCGATACATCAACTTTGTTATAGCAAATATGTGTTATCACAAAAAAGAAGCTATTTTTCTGGTGCAATACAGAACATCAACATTGTACTGCAACCGAAAAAAATATTGGAACCGGTATCAACCTGACTGAATACTGCAGGTTTTACAACAAGTCCTGATAGAGATCGGTCATGGTAACGCCAATAAATACCGTATTTGTTATCACCTACTCCAGTCTGGCGTCAGCCCTTTCTTACCTATGTATACAATGGCCAATATATTGAAAATAATGGCCATTATATACATGGGCAAGATATCCTAAACCAGCATGGAATAGCTGATAAAAATACAGATAACACACATTATAGTACATATTAACAGTTAGTAGCCCAAGTGGTCAGTTATTCATGTTTTGACTAGTTGACAACTAAGGGCTACAAAGGAGTTACAATTAACATTAAACAACACTACCTACCCCCTTGGTTACTCAATGTTAGTAAAGCGTTGCTATGCTTTACTAACCGCTTTGGGAAAAAAAGGGGTTAACCCTACCACCCCCCACCCAGGGGCCTAACCACCCTACCCAGGGAGACAATCCCCCCACCCACATCCATACCCCCACCCAGGGGCCTAACCACCCTACCCAGGGCGACTATCCCCCCCACCCACATCCATACCCCCACCCAGGGGCCTAACCACCTACCCAGGGAGACAATGCCCCCCACCCACATCCATACTCCCACCCAGGGGCCTAACCACCCTACCCAGGGCGACTATCCCCCCCACCCACATCCATACCCCCGCCCAGGGGCCAAACCACCCTACCCAGGGCGACTATCCCCCACCCACATCCATACCCCCACCCAAGGGCCTAACCACCCTACCCAGGGAGACAATCCCCCCCACCCACATCCATACCCCCACCCAGGGGCCTAACCACCCTACCCAGGTCAACTATCCCCCCCACCCACATCCATACCCCCACCCAGGGGCCTAACCACCCTACCAGGGCGACTATCCCTCCCACCCACATCCATACCCCACCCAGGGGCCTAACCACCCTACCCAGGGAGACAATGCCCCCCACCCACATCCATACCCCACCCAGGGGCCTAACCACCCTACCCAGGGTGACAATCCCCCCCACCCACATCCATACCCCCACCCAGGGGCCTAACCACCCTTCGCTGGGCGACTATCCCCCACCCCTTTTGTTTCATACTGGCGCTACAAACTCGCTGGAATTCTCGTATCTCCGTTAACTGAAAACGTTTAAATAACTTGCAGATTTTTTCTTGTCGTCTCGAGGTTGGTGAGATCGCCTCAATAAATGCGTCATTACAAACCACACAGCATATTTCAGCTCGGGCTGGTCATACACTTACAGTAATTAATTAATATGCCTAATTAACTATTCTACAGTAAGTTCTGCCTTTCTACAGTACTAACTAACTCCTGATGTATATTGCTGAAAACATTTGAAAACTTATATCCGAATTATTAGTTACACACAAATACATTCAGATGAACTATCTGAGCCACATGACATCTGATTGTCTCATTAAGTGGCCGTGGCCGGATTCTCGGGCACGTGGCACATATAGCTGCCTATTTAAACCCCCCATCTTATGAGCTTAATTTAAATTAAAAAAATATGAATAAGGTGGATCATGGAGTAGTAATGGACATCATGGGAACGGTCTCTCTTTGGATAATAATGCATTTTTAGGATTCTTTCATACTTCTATAGCTAAGAATGTTATTAAAACATATATTGAGCAATATTAATTTGTCAAAATATGGAGCGCACATGTGTATACAGTTAATATGTATTGCAGTTTGCATACTCCCTTTATATGTAATATAAAAAAGGAAACATTTAAAAAAATGTCATGTTGTATTTTGGGACTATGGGGTAAGTACCTCCATCACTTGTTTCACTTTGGTTGTTATGTGAATTTTTTGTACTTATTTTAGACCTCAATATGATTTTGATCAAACCAAAACAAAGTACAGTCCGTGCTGATTGGCTGTTTTAACCGCGCGGAATGTTAATAGACGCAATGTGAATATGGCTAGTTAAATGTTGTAACCCCTGTAACCCCGCGTGGCTTGACCAGTGTATATATTTTTTAACATCACACCTGAACTCAAAATGATCAAGTTTAGTGGTACGTAGGTATGAGAATAGTCAGGAATATTTGCCTTACTGGTCTTACTTTGAAAAAGAAAGCTGAAGATAATTTACAAAACGATCCTGCGCTGTAAGGTAGAACACAGCCCTCAGATATACATGCTCAGTTCCGGCTTTGTCTGCTTGTGTTCCTGCTTAATTAATCATACTGATGTAAGGCAGATGACAAATCTTGTTACAGTGACGGGGCTCCTGTTCCCAGTTGTTCGCTGTATTCAGTGCATGTTTTCTGCATGTTCAAGTAAAGGGCTTTTCCACTAAACTAATATTTTAAACCAGTTGTCATTGTTTTACATTTTATGTGATACTCGATGCTAGAGGTTTGTGATGTCTCCAAGGTTTGGTTCTTGAAGGTTTTTGCAAAGTTTGTAAACATCTTCTCTGAGGCTTACACTGCTGTTCAGTTCGTATTATTCAGCAATAAGTTTAACTAAGTCGTCGACATTCCGAAAATGTCTTAAGGATTGAAAATGATCTTTCTCTAATTCTCTCTTACATAAAAATATAGATTCTTGACTACATGGTTACTTAGTTACATAGTAGATGAGGTTGAAAAAGGACATATGTCCATCGAGTTCAACCTATGCTAATTTAGACCACAGATACTTATCGTATACAGTATTTGTATTTACAGTATATTGATCCAGAGGAAAGCAAACAAAAACACCAGTAAAACATTATCCAATGATGTCTGATAAGAGGAAATATAAGTTCCTTCCTGACTCCAATAATGGTAATCAGATTTCTCGATGGATCAACTTCCTGGTGAATATTTCCGAATGTTGATGACTTCACAAAACTTTCTCAAATGATAAAAGTCCAATATTTACCGGTTGCGCAAACGAATGAAGACATTTTGCCCATCTTCACATATACAGATTTCCACCCAGAATTGCACCAAGGTTTTGCCGAAAAAAAAAAAAAATATGTTAATAGATAAGCTTCCAATTTTTGTGTATCACACAATACATAAAAGAAAGGAAATACAGATAAAAAAATAAAATGAAAATGCAAGTCCCACACAGAATACCGAGGCTTATCTGTGTGCTCTGCAGAGATAACAAAGTATCCGGGCACACGCCTTGTAATTCAACAGTCCATATAGAATTATACCCAGTCTTACAGTTGGCCTCCTAGTCTGAGAAAGATTTTCATTGGGGTAAAGTTGTTTTTTTTTAAGTGGTTGACTGCCCAGCATTCCCTGCTGTCCGTCGGTTCTGCGGATAGAACGCCGTGGTAGTGGCAGCGGACTTCTGCCCTGGAGACATCACAACCCTGGCAACTCGTGGATCGCTCACTCACTGCCAACCCTCATAGGCTATGCTGGCTTCCTCATGCTTAGATTGCATGGCTGGATCAGGATCTGCAGGGTTTTAAATAACTTCTTTTAACCCTACGTCTGATACCAGACTAACTAGCTGACATTTTTCTGCTGGTGTCCTGTTGCCTTGGCCTGGTATGGAGCTCCACTTCCTTCTATCAGTTCTGCTCTCCTTTTCACACAGCACTGACATAGCAATAACATTCTTGTACAGCATCGTAACCCATCGATGCTAAAACTGCACCAGGACTGGACCTGCAGTTTCAGACCTGCCTTCTCCTACCTCCCTTCGCCTGCTAACACTCCCGGTCATTCTCTATTGTCTTTGCACCTTCACAAACTTTCTTAGACCCTTCATGTGCCCTGCAACCTCTAGATGCTGTGGTGTGCACCATCTCCTGAGGACCTTTAGCCCTAGTCACTTCTGAGACATGTCCTACCTCTTGACCCTGTAAAACATCAGAGTGAGGAGAAACTCGCCTGCACACACTCTCCACCCTCAAATCTGATCCTAAGCCCAAGGACACAAAAGGGATGAGGCCAGACTCCAATGGGTTGAAGGGGGAGACTGAGGAGAAAACTTAGGCCCTAACAGATATAGTTGGGGCCTCATGGGAGAATGCAATTTAGGATAGGGGGAAGTGAATAAAAATAAGCCCTGGTACCAGGATGCAGTCCACCTAACACCCACTTTGGGACCCCTAGAACTGGAATGACCAAGGATCCAAGATCAGGAAAGACCTGACCACCCAACCCTACCACTTACAACAAGAGGACCCCTCAGTACCCCTTGAGTGCCAGAACTCCCTTGTTGACCACCACCTCCTAGAACCTGACCAGCATTTGCCTGCCAGTGATTTTTCAACCACTCCTCGTAATTTTCCGTGACCTCCTCCATGATTCTGCTCAGCTCCAGTTCCATAGCCCACTCTGCCTAAACTGCCCTATGGCTTCACTAATGGTGTTATTGCTGCAGATCCCACCACTGCCGACTCCCCCTCATCATTTATCTGGAATCTCCTAGTAAGGAGGAAAAGAGGGGGAAGCTCCATACTATCTCTTATTTCTCCTCATCTACTCTTCTTAAACCCCAGTATTCAAGGCCGGATTAAGACCTTTAGAGGCCCTAAGCACTTAAAAGATTCTGGTGCCCCCATATATATCTAATTCAAAATATAGACAATAATAAACCATAAAATAAAATTTTATTTTTCAAAATGAAACAAACTTACAGTAAGATGGAAAATAATGTTTATTTTTGTATACTTCCACTTTATTTATATTTGAAAAGTTTTCTCTTACTTTTTCTAATTGCAAAGTCTTTGATCAGAACCTCAAAACGAATCTTACGTAACACATCTGCTTCTATACATAGTAGAGATAAGGCATCCAGCCGGCCTTGTTGCATAGTTGTTCTGTTGGGATTTTTAATATATTTCAACTGAGAAAATGAACGCTCAGCTGAGCAATTTGTGACCATTAATGTTAAAAATATACGAAAGCAAATGACTACATTTGGAAAGGCGCACTCAATATTGTCTTCGACAATTATTTTATAAAGTTCAGCATGACTGAATCTTGTTTTTATATTTTTTGTTGCACTGAACTTACTGTATGACGCACATATGAGTGAAACTGCTGAAGCTCAGCTGAGAAATTAGTGTTCAAGTCCTCTGGGTAACTAAGCATCAATCAGCTTTTGACAACACTGAGAATACCTTTCAATTTCAGTAGATGATGAAGTGACATTATGTGACAAGTCACTTAGAAAAGAAAATCTCTCTGTTATTTCTTTGTATATCTCTCCTCTTCTTCTCATCTCAGTTTCAAGTTTGCCAACAATTGTGTAAAAGGTGGTGATACGAAATGTATCTCTGGCATTCAGACATACTTCTGGTGCATCTCCGTACCTTCTTTCTGATACATTTCCCAGTTTGAGCTGCCTTGTAATCAACATCTGGTAGCATTTCCTTTGTAGCTGCTTCATATCTTTCAAATTCATCTTGTGAAGTGCACCGTTGGTCAGCTAATGAGCCATACAGATCTGCACATGTTTTTAAGTTCACATCCTCATTCTGTAGAACTTGGCTTACTCTATGAACATTTTTGCAAAATCTCATCCCAAAAATTCAACATAAAAACAAATTCTAGCTCTTGCATCGTATTTGCAATATTATTTGCTTCTCATCTCGTGTCTCCCTTTTGTGACTGGTCTTCAGCTATACATTCTAATGCTTCTACAATTTTAAGGAAAGATTTCAAAATTGCTGCTGTTGCCGTAGCATGTGCCTCCCATCTGGTATCAGAGAGGGATTTTAAGACACTTTCATTTCCAATACAACCTTTAAGAATTTTCCAGCGGCTGGTTGAGGCTGAAAAAGAGGTATAGAGAAACTGCGCTGGCAGCACAGTACTGAGCGCGGCAGCACAGTACTGAGCGCGGCAGCACAGTACTGAGCGCGGCAGCACAGTACTGAGCGCGGCAGCACAGTACTGAGCGCGGCAGCACAGTACTGAGCGCGGCAGCACAGTACTGAGCGCGGCAGCACAGTACTGAGCGCGGCAGCACAGTACTGAGCGCGGCAGCACAGTACTGAGCGCGGCAGCAGAGTACTGAGCGCGGCAGCAGAGTACTGAGCGCGGCAGCACAGTACTGAGCGCGGCAGCACAGTACGGAGCGCGGCAGCACAGTACTGAGCGCGGCAGCACAGTACTGAGCGCGGCAGCACTCACTCTCAGTGGGCGACTGAACGGGACAGCCGACATGACCAAGACAAGAACGATCACGTGAGCCTCGGGGGACCGTGTGGCAGGTTACCAGTTACCAGATTCTAATTTTGTTGTATTCCCAAGAATAATGTGAATCATTAACCTCTATTATTACTATTTTATTATTATTTTTATTATTTTATATATTTGTATGTAATTTTTTCATTTATTGTGGGAGCCCCTTTTTGTGGAACCTGGTCCATCTGCACCATTTGCAGTTTTGCACCATATGGCCCATGGTAAATCCGGCAATGGAACGTTTCTGTGGTGCCCCCTTCCCTTGATGCCCTAAACACATGCTTATTTTGCTTAATGGTTAATCCAGCCCTGCCAGTATTACCCATTTCTAACTGGCATGCTGTGGAGTTGAGGAAGGGTCCGCTGTGGTCATAGCGATGAGTTGCCCCCCAATTATGGGGCAGACGTCTTAATCTTAATTGCAGTACTCCAATTTATGTTCAGTGATAACTTCAATTGGATACCAGATTATTGAAACATTTGGTAATACCATCATTTGGCAAACCTTTTCCTAATGCGGTGGAAATACATAATATTACCTGATTACATGTAACCCTTCCCTGTTGGAGGAGTGAGCCACACATCACACCGAATTTCACTTGGTTTAAATGGAATGATAAAATTAAATATACAAAAAAGAAAATCGACTTGTTAGAAATCATTCATAGGCCTCATATACGGCCAGGTCGACAAACTCTGTTAAAGCAGCAATATTACATTCATCCCTTCTTTTACAGTTATTGTTTCCTTATTTTTATATGTAAAGCGTGTGACAATGTATAATGCTACATTCTTACCTGAGCTGGCAATCGTTTGGTGCACCTGTTATAAATGTGTCAAAATCCTGAATGTGTGCCTAACACAGCAGCTACAATGTATCCTTATATTACTAAGGTAATGTTGCCTATTGTTACAGTTTGAAGCTCAAACTGCTGGGAACATTGGCAACAAATTATCACAAACAGGAAAGTGTTGCAAAGATCTTTCGCTGCTTGGGAGGTGGCTAAATCCTGCTACAGAAATCATCAGATGCTTTGAAACTCATTAAAATTTGCATTGAGTTGAATAAAAAATAAAGAAAACACATTGTGTATTATTTAATACTACAGAACTGATTTTTTTTAAAACATAAGATTTCTCATGTTTTGCTGCTTTAAATAACGTCATGTTATGCCTAGTCACGTAACATTAAGTCATGTTTTCTCCCGGCAAGAGCATTGTGTTAACTATAACAGCCGTTAGTAATAATGATCGGTAAATAGGCGCTCCCTATAACTGCACATGTCCACTAAAGCCAGTGCGGGGGGGGAGAGGGTAGGGAGGGGGGGCGAGGGTAGGGAGGGGGGGTGAGGGTAGGGAGGGGGGAGAGGGGGGGACAGGGGAGGAGGAGGGGAGGGGGAGAGGGGGGAGAGAGGAGGGAGAGGGGGGAAGAGAGGGGGGAGGGTAGGGTAGGGAGGGGGGAGGGTAGAGAGAGGGGGAGGGTAGAGAGAGGGGTAGGGTAGAGAGGGGGGGAGGGTAGAGAGGGGGGGAAGAGAGTCACAGATCTGTGAGCACGCTTCAGATATCTCAGGTGACCTCACCGATATCGATCCAGGTGTTGTATAACGGAGTGTTTGGTGAGGTGTAAGTTCAATGACACTAAAATACTGTAGGACTTTCTCTGTCGCTCTCTCACATCTAGCAAAAGCCATATTTCAGGGTCTTGTTATTATGTGAAATATAATGTTATGGTTCAATAATGTGAAGTTAAAGCTTTGCTAATGAGATGTAACATCTGGTGTTTTGGGATATAATTAGCCTTTTGGATATGTGTTAACCTCAGGTGAAATGACTGATTCAGGTAAAAACTGATGTTATGGGCCCTGATTTAAAAGAGCTTTGTCGTTTTAGGCCATAGTGTGGTACCTACAACCTGTTCTAGGTTGTTGTATATAACACCACAGCTTGCTAATGTAATGATAATGACTAACTTTATTTTTTATCACTTTCATAATGCTTACTAACAATGAGTTTGTGAGTTTCAAAATCTGAACTTCGCAAGCTTTAGAGTTGGTTCGGAATTCGAGTCGATCTTCAGACCAAACATTCTAACAATTACCCCAGAAAGCCTCCTGCACAGATTCAATTATCTTTTTTAATAAACTGGGCAAACTTTTGAGTTAGTAAATGAAGAGCAACAAAAAAAAAGTGTGAAATTCAAAAATGTTTGACCAAATTTGGAAAATTGTTCATATGTCCAAAACCAAAATCGATGAGTTTTGGCAAAACCAAATATGGCATTTGTTAGAACCAAAACCAAAACAGTGAAAGCCATAAAAAAAACACGTGAAATCTTATATGTTTAATTTTAAATAAATCAGTTCTGTACTATTAGATTAGTGACTTTTTTTAAAAATAATTATTATTATTCAACTCTTAATGCCATTCTTACTTACTTTTAAAGCATCCTTTGATTTCTATAGCAGGTTTTAGCAGACCTGCCCAGCAGTGCAAGATCTTTGTAACATTTTCGTGTTTGTTATAATTTGTTGACAATATTCCCAGCAGTTTGAGCTGTAAACTGTAACAATGGGTAATGTTACTCTAGCAACATCAGGATACATTGTAGCTGCTGAGTTACACTGACTGAAGGATTGCTTGAAACGAAAAGGCAGCCATTATGTTAGGCACACAATCAGCATTTTGACAGATTTATAACAGGAGTCATCATTTTATGAAAGATAAAATAGTTTGACTTTATGTATCCAAATATTACTACTTCATTAAGCGATTACAGTATATACTTGCTGAGATTTAAATAATCTGTATATTTGTATATTGAGATGCCATAAAGCAGCAGATCTCATCTACCAAAAGTCTTCTCTCCTATTTCAATATTTGATTTATAATTCCGGATATGGGTTACAGTTTTCCCCATGGTAGCCTAATATCCATTCTCCACCACTTCAGTGATAAGAGACAGGTACACACCTTATTTCCTATAGGGAAGGAACTAGCGGAAAGATATCCTGGAAGATGCTGCTGATCTCAGGCATAGAGGAGAATGTGAAACAAAGAAAAGCCCGGGCGCTCCCTGATTAAGTTCTTAAGAACAGGGGCAATTGTAGGATTGTACTCACACTAGCCCGTGTGAGTACCGGCAGTATTTACTGCCTTTATATAAATATTTTTTTTTTTTTTTGGACTTTATTAAATACTGTCTGTATTCCCCTCTAAACCACTGTTTTTAATCTGTTGACTCCGAGGGAGACATCCTCAAAGTAAGCCGAGGACTGCTGAAGACATCCAGAAAGAAAACCAAGTCCTGAAAAGAAGAAGGCAAACGACCAAGGGAACATCAAGACAAGTAAACCTTGCTGTGAGAGCATTTACACAAGGCCGTGTAAGTGATTGATTATATATTTTTCAAACACACCCATAAATATCTATTCAGATACTCTAGATACCCCACATTCTTCAACCTGTGCTCCCCCTTTCTCTCTCTATAGAGGAGAATGTGTCTGGTTTTGAGAAAGGTTCTTGCCAAACCGAAACGTTGATCTTTTGAATACTTTTTTTTTTGCATTTTTTCAAAGTCCTGTGAGTTTAGTCTTTGTGACGGGTGATTGGTTTTATGGAGGGCACATGGGTTTCTTATGGTTGTATGTTAACTGTTGTTAGTAAAAGGTTTTATTAAAGGATATGGCCTTTTCACCCAAAATGGTAATCTGTAGGGTTTGTAGTACAGTTAAATTAAAAAAGAAAAAGGATCAACCCTCCGAGGACCAAAGTGTACTAATGGCCAGTGGTCGACAAATCACCAAAAAATCTACTCGCCAAACAAAAAAATCTACTCGCCACCTAGTACCAAACGTGTGCTGCTTGGGCCAATAGGAGCTCGCCACGATGTTAAATCCACTCGCCCGGGGCGAGCAAATGTATAGGTTTGTCGAACACTGCTAATGGCAGTGGCACGTGCAAGGGGTTAAACTGGGTGATTGGGATTAAAATGAGTTCTTGTCAGAATGGGGGCGCCTCCTACCTCTTCCCCCAGGATGGGGCTTCCCCCTGGCCGCAAAAGGGGCGTGCTGGGGAGAGGCGGGCGGCATATCTAATCCCCTCCCAATGTTTGTGTATTTTTGTGCGTTATTTTATTCAAATATGTTATGTTACATTAATATGATTTCCCTGTCTCTTTATTCTGGACCCCAATTGAGGAAAGTTCAATAAAACATTTGTGATTAAAAAAAAAGGAATCAACACTGCGACAATCGCGTAGCACACGCGTGTTTGGGCAGTGATAGCACGTGCGTGTTCGGGCAGTGACAGCCGCGCTCAGTACTGTGCTGCCGCGCTCAGTACTGTGCTGCCGCGCTCAGTACTCTGCTGCCGCGCTCAGTACTGTGCTGCCGCGCTCAGTACTCTGCTGCCGCGCTCAGTACTCTGCTGCCGCGCTCAGTACTCTGCTGCCACGCTCAGTACTGTGCTGCCGCGCTCAGTACTCTGCTGCCGCGCTCAGTACTGTGCTGCCGCGCTCAGTACTGTGCTGCCGCGCTCAGTACTCTGCTGCCGCGCTCAGTACTGTGCTGCCGCGCTCAGTACTGTGCTGCCGCGCTCAGTATTCTGCTGCCGCGCTCAGTACTCTGCTGCCGCGCTCAGTACTGTGCTGCCGCGCTCAGTACTGTGCTGCCGCGCTCAGTACTGTGCTGCCGCGCTCAGTACTCTGCTGCCGCGCTCAGTACTCTGCTGCCGCGCTCAGTACTGTGCTGCCGCGCTCAGTATTCTGCTGCCGCGCTCAGTACTCTGCTGCCGCGCTCAGTACTCTGCTGCCGCGCTCAGTACTGTGCTGCCGCGCTCAGTACTGTGCTGCCGCGCTCAGTACTGTGCTGCCGCGCTCAGTACTGTGCTGCCGCGCTCAGTACTGTGCTGCCGCGCTCAGTACTGTGCTGCCGCGCTCAGTATTCTGCTGCCGCACTCAGTACTGTGCTGCCGCGCTCAGTACTGTGCTGCCGCGCTCAGTACTCTGCTGCCGCGCTCAGTACTGTGCTGCCGCGCTCAGTACTGTGCTGCCGCGCTCAGTACTGTGCTGCCGCGCTCAGTACTGTGCTGCCGCGCTCAGTACTGTGCTGCCGCGCTCAGTACTGTGCTGCCGCGCTCAGTACTGTGCTGCCGCGCTCAGTTATGTTACATTAATATGATTTCCCTGTCTCTTTATTCTGGACCCCAATTGAGGAAAGTTCAATAAAACATTTGTGATTAAAAAAAAAGGAATCAACACTGCGACAATCGCGTAGCACACGCATGTTCGGGCAGTGATAGCACGTGCGTGTTCGGGCAGTGATAGCACGTGCGTGTTCGGGCAGTGACAGCACACGCGTGTTCGGGCAGTGATAGCACGTGCGTGTTCGGGCAGTGGCAGCACACGCGTGTTGGTGCAGTGATAGCACGTGCGTGTTCGGGCAGTGATAGCACGTGCGTGTTCGGGCAGTGACAGCACACGCGTGTTCGGGCAGTGATAGCACGTGCGTGTTCGGGCAGTGACAGCACACGCGTGTTCGGGCAGTGATAGCACGTGCGTGTTCGGGCAGTGACAGCACACGCGTGTTCGGGCAGTGATAGCACGTGCGTGTTCGGGCAGTGACAGCACACGCGTGTTCGGGCAGTGATAGCACGTGCGTGTTCGGGCAGTGACAGCACACGCGTGTTCGGGCAGTGATAGCACGTGCGTGTTCGGGCAGTGACAGCACACGCGTGTTCGGGCAGTGATAGCACGTGCGTGTTCGGGCAGTGACAGCACACGCGTGTTCGGGCAGTGATAGCACGTGCGTGTTCGGGCAGTGACAATATCTGGAGCTTTGGGAACGTGTTACGTACTGTACAATGTTAAAGGAGCCAGCAATGCTTTAATGCACGGGTTCTCAGATCCAGTCCCCAAGGCCCCACAACAGGTCAGGTTTTAGTGATATCTCTGTGTCAGCACTGGTGGCTCAATCAGTGGCTCAGTTGAAGACTGAGCCACCTGTGCTGAAGCTGGGACAGATTTAGCCACCTGTCTTGAAGCTGGGACTGATTCAGCCACCTGTGCTTAAGTAGGGATATCCTGAAAACCTGACCTGTTTGGCCGGTCTGGAGAACTGGAGTGGAGAACCCCTGCTTTAAGGTAACCTCGTTCAATGAACCGCCCTGAAGGGCTCTAGGACATAGAAAGAAGAAAACAAATGCCTCTCTGTGATCAAATGGTGCATTTTCCACCCAAAGGGATAAAACAATGCTGAGATATGCACCCACAAATATGTTCTATGAATCCCATAATAAAACGATCAGAAGTTCCATTCCAAGTAAGTATAGGTGGTACCGGTAAACAAATAAAATACATTGTATACAGTATCTTCGGGTTTTCCCTATCCAGCGTGGTTCAGTAAATATAATACATCAAGCTGGCCTTAGAGAATAAGGGAGTCTTGGATATGTTACTCGTCATTACTAGTAATTTACTGTTAAATTGCAATATCCACTTCCATCTCATTTGGTCTGCCTTATTTAATTAAACAATGGAATGTTTGTTTAGCAGATAAGAACATCTCGAGTGCTCGTTTAAAATTAATTGCCATTCTGCTGGCAATAGCCAAATGTCCAGTTGTATTTCTTTTTTCCCTGGCTCTGAAACAAACACGCAGTAATATTATAGTCTAAAAATAAGAAATTCCGCTTAAATACGTGATTTCTCAAATATGTTAATTCTTGTTACAGGTTTTTCTTTGTACTTGTATACAACCCAATTATTTAATTCTCACAGCCTTTTACACCCTAAATCCAGCACATATTGCTAATGACAGAAAGTATGTCACTTTTAGCTTGTCTGTCACCAGAATGATTTGTGTAAATGAATGTGCTTCTACCCAGTGCTAAAAGCACAGTGTATTCTGACAAGCTTTAGCAGTACACTTATGTGTGTTGTGGGTTATTTAATCTATAATGCATGGTGAAAGGGTTGTCATTGTACTCACCAAACCTTCTATCAATGTTTGTGAATAAAGGTACCCTTAAATGAAATATACAGTATCATGTAGTAACACAGGAGGGAGGGAGAGTAGGGGGTAAGATACCTCTTATTGGACCAACAAGTAGCTGATATGTTACAAGCTTTCCAACCTCTCAGGGTTCTTCATTGGGTCCTACCCCCAGCCTGAGAGGTTGGAAATCTTGTAACATATCAGATACTTGTTGGTCCAATAAGCGGTATCTTACCCCCTACTCTCTTTCCCTCCTTTGTTACTACATGGAAAAAATGACCAACACAGTGACCCACCCTTCTACGCTTATTAATTATACCACGAGTTTACATGGGCATTCTAATTAATGTAGAGAAACGTGTGTTTAGACTCACTGCTCTGTTCTTTGGAGCAACGCTCTGGTATATGTACTGTAAGAACAGTTTCTTACATCTGCTGCAGGCTTTTAGATTTATGCCACTTCAGATACGGGATGTTTTGGGGCAAAAGAATGGTGCAGAGAGATGCAGAACAGGATACATCTCATTATAATCTGTGCACCGTGTAACTCTTCCCCAACTCCTCCTACTGACTCTCCCCAAGGTGCAAGCTGGGGCAGAGACGCAGAATGTGATACATCTCATTATAATCTGTGCACCGTGTAACTCTTCCCCAACTCCTCCTACTGACTCTCCCCAAGGTGCAAGATGGGGCAGAGACGCAGAGTGATACATCTCATTATAATCTGTGCACCATGTAACTCCCCCAACTCCTCCTACTGACTCTCCCCAAGGTGCAAGCTGGGGCAGAGACGCAGAATGTGATACATCTCATTATAATCTGTGCACCGTGTAACTCCCCCAACTCCTCCTACTGACTCTCACCAAGGTGCAAGCTGGGGCAGAGACGCAGAATGTGATACATCTCATTATAATCTGTGCACCACGTAACTCCCCCAATCCCTCGTACTGACTCTCCCCAAGGTGCAAGCTGGGGCAGAGACGCAGAATGTGGTACATCTCATTATAATCTGTGCATCGTGTAACTCCTCCCCCAATCCCTCGTACTGACTCTCCCCAAGGTGCAAGCTGGGGCAGAGACGCAGAATGTGATACATCTCATTATAACCTGTGCACCGTGTAACTCTTCCCCAACTCCTCCTACTGACTCTCCCCAAGGTGCAAGCTGGGGCAGAGACGCAGAATGTGATACATCTCATTATAATCTGTGCACCATGTAACTCCCCCCCAACTCCTCCTACTGACTCTCCCCAAGGTGCAAGCTGGGGCAGACACACAGAATGTGATACATCTCATTATAATCTGTGCACCGTGTAACTCTTCCCCAACTCCTCCTACTGACTCTCCCCAAGGTGCAAGCTGGGGCAGACACACAGAATGTGATACATCTCATTATAATCTGTGCACCGTGTAACTCTTCCCCAACTCCTCCTACTGACTCTCCCCAAGGTGCAAGCTGGGGCAGAGACGCAGAATGTGATACATCTCATTATAATCTGTGCATCGTGTAACTCCTCCCCCAACCCCTCCTACTGAGTCTCCCCAAGGTGCAAGCTGGGGCAGACAGGACACAATTGGAGCAAAATGCTTTGATACATAGGAGCAGGGTGTAAATGCCATGGTGTGCTCCAAAATGGTTATTATATTTATTTTCACTATTGCATGCATTGCTTCTATACCTTCTGTTTGGTGTTTCTTTATTACCCGTGTATTTTTTAGATGTATTATATAATGTGACTCATCATTAGCATTTTGATGTTTAGCCAGTGGTAATGGGCAGAGATTGGTAGTAGGCACAACTACTGTATATGCATATAATTGGTTACAGATCAGTGGTATTTTATTAAATGTTCAGTAAATACAAGAGCTAACATTGCGTCCATCTAATCAAACATTTGCCCACCAGCTAGCATTCAAACAGCAGCTCACTGTGTCCGAGACACGCTCTGGATGTGCTGCTGCAACTGCTTAGCTTCAGATGGTATTATATTTTTCTGCTTTTGGAAAGTTCTCAGCCCACAAGACCAATGCATCATTCTCTGTGCTCTTCCACTTTCATACATTCAATTAGACTTCACCACTACGTAGTAGCATACGAGAACATCTAGGCTAAAGGGATTTCAACCCGCAGCTGTGCGTCACTGAGGTAATATGTTCCAGCTGGAATAAGAATGGGGACCTTCTAGTTGAAAACAGTGAAGAAGGGTCTCTTCATAATCAGAGCAAGAAAATGATATGTGTTTCTCTTTTTATCTTTTTACTGTGGATAATTATGCTGCGTTTTCAGACGTAATAGTTGGTGACCAAATGTAACAAAGATATGAAAAGTTGAGTAAAATTAAAGAACACAGTTTCTGTTAGAAGGGTAAAGGAACTATAGGACCATGAATTAATGGCTTATATTAACGGTGTTTCAGCTTAATAATTGTTAATAGCTGTTCTGTGAAATATAATTATTTTAAAAATACATAAGCAATGCAATCCATCCACTTTCCCATAATACCGCCACGTTGTATGCATTATTGCATGTGGATAAGATCCACCCAAATGATATTTAACCACTTCACAGTCAGAGTGGCCACTCAGGTAGCAAAATGGGTTAATATTGAGCTGATGCAGTTAAGCATTCTGTGCAGTGACGGACTGAAAAATGCATTGATGCTGCAGTCCTAACAAATCGTCGTCTTCTTCTCAGCCTGGAAGACAGACCTGAAGGTTCTTAAGATTTAAATGTAATGTTTCAATGTCCCCTCAAAATATTCATCATCCTTTTTTTTTTTCCCCTTCACTTCTTCATTAGAAATAATTTAACACACATGTATTCAGCAAGAACCCTTACTTCCTATGGGAGAAATCTTCAAACAAATACAAACAGATACCCCTGGGAATCACCGACATAAATAAGATTGGATCTTTTTTACAGTAATTGGATCTGGTCTGCACCACTGATATTGACTTATTCACTGACAAAGTCCCAGCAGAAATATACAGATGCATTTTTAGAGATAATAGGAATATTGGAAAACCGTACATTTTTAAATATTCGCAACATTATTTTTTGAAAAATTAAAAAAATGTTTTTAAAATAATTTTTTTTAAATGAGAAATAGTGGGGAAGTTTTTTCACTGCTCCCCTTTCCAACCAGAGATTATAGTTTGTAAGGAAGAATTGCACAGTTTCTACCCTAAGGGGCCTATTCTATAAGCCTCGATAACCAACTTATCGAGGCCTTTTTCGACCAAAATGCCTACTGCTATTCAGAAAGCATCAATAAGTGGGCGCTAAAGGCATGAATCACCATTTTTTGCTGCTGTCCAAAACACATTACCGGGTGAGCGGCTATAAGCCACTTATCGGCAGGTTTTGAAACTCGTGCAATTCTCGGAGCCTTGATTAGGTTATCGAGGCTACTCACGGCTCTAAAAAGGCGAGTTCCTCCCAAATTCCTCTCGC
Source organism: Ascaphus truei (assembly GCF_040206685.1). Lineage (NCBI taxonomy): Eukaryota > Metazoa > Chordata > Amphibia > Anura > Ascaphidae > Ascaphus > Ascaphus truei. The sequence continues at coordinate 302,221,501 of NC_134487.1, read as the reverse complement.
CAGAAAAAGTTGGCATGAGGCTGGGGAGAAGCTTCAGAGACATATCACAGGAACCAATGGGATTGTTTTCAGTCCCATTGGCTGTAATACCATGTGATATAGCCATGTGGTTTTAAGTATGTAACATACCTCCCTTGGAGATGACATCACATCCTTAAAAAAACCTGTCACATGATACAGCATCCAATCGGATTGGAGCTGTACCATCTGACCTTAAAATGTGACGTCACATGTTATTATCTTTATTGCTAGTCCACCCAAAACAATCCGGTCGAGTAGGGCCCGAAAAACCGGGATATGTCTCACGAGCTGACATACGGTACTGTCTATAGCGGAGATTAACACTAAAAATGAATGTAATGTATACTGTATTCTGTATCACTTGTTTGGAAAAATGCAATAAAATCTAAGTTACAAAAAAATAAAATGTGACGTCACAGGCCCTCTGTAAGGCCTGTACGTCTCATTTTAGCGGAAGATCTCGACGTGGCAACATCCGTTTTGGATTTACCATGGGGTTTTGGATTGAAAGAAAGAAGCTAATAAGGCACTGCCCAGCTGTCCACCTGCGTCTTAACAAACTCTTTTGTACACTTGCTATGATTGATGCTTTCTCTCCTACATTTTAGCTAAAATATATTATTATTATTATTATTATTATTACATATATTGTTCCTTTTTGGCTTACTTTGACACCCATGTCTTACAAGTACTGTCCCTTTTTATTTAGTCTGTTTGTCTAACTCAATGTCATATTTTATTAACATTTTGCCATTACACGGCAGTTTTTTTGCTGTGTTAGTGGTTGTTCTGCTTGTTTAGATAGTCTTTTTATCCACATTTCCACGTTCCTACAACGTCTCTTGGCACCGCTGACATGTACGCATATCATGCCAGTGGATGTGAGTAGAAACCGCTCCCTCTTTTGAACTGTTGGAAATATCAGTCATGTGGTATTCAAATCCAAATTTATTGTGGGGTTTATTTAAAGTTGTCATGCTCTGTATTTATGGATGCCATGTTTTCTCCCAGAATTAAATTCAGAGCAAATAGGACAGTCTGTTTATTTCATTTTTATGTGAAATTACTGAAGTGACATTAGAATTTATTAATATTTTATATAAACTAAAACTCGCAGCACGTGTATTTGGGAAACGACTATACTGTACCACGTACGTGCAGAAGTTTCCCACAGATATCTCTGCCTTGCACGCAGAACAAATTATTTCCTTTCAAAATATGAACAGACTTAGTTTAATTACAGTACAGTTGAATTGTATTGTATGTCTTTATTTATATAGCGCCATTAATGTAAATAGCGCTTCACAGTAGTAATACATGGGGTAATCAAATAAATAACAGATAATATAAATAACAGGTCATGGGAATAAGCGCTTTAGACATAAAAGTAACATTAAGGAAGAGGAGTCCCTGCCTCGAGGAGCTTACAGTCTAATTGGTAGGTAGGGAGAACGTACAGAGACAGTAGGAGGGAGTTCTGGTAAGTGCGTCTGCAGGGGGCCAAGCTTTATGTATCATGTGTTCAGAATATCCACAGTGCTATTAATTTCACAGTTACTTTATTGAAAACAAAATGATACTTAGCGTTCACAATCAGGCCAGGGAAGGCCAACTCTTGTCCTCAAGGGCCACCAACAAGCCAGGTTTAGAGGATATATCTGCTTCAGCCCATGTGGCTCAATCAGTGGCTCACTCGTTGACTGAGTCATTGACTGAGCCACTGATTGAGCCACCTGTGCTAAAGCAGCGATATCCTCAAAACCTGACCTGTTGGTGGCCCTTGAGGACTGGAGTTTGCCTTCCCTGCTCTATACTGTTCTACTGTTTGCTTCTCACAATGAAAGGGACTTTGCTATGTCTGTAATAACAGTGGGGAGCATTAAAGGTGTGGGAAGCAGGGAGCTTCTGGAGCACAACCACATTCATTTCAGCTCTGGAGACCCCCTGCTTCCTGAGACGCCTACGGAGGTGGCCCTGTTACCATCCCCTGCTGGACAAACAAAATGGAGTCTTAAATCTCCCGTGGCATGCTGAAAAGAATGAGGTTCAGCTCCGAAGACTCCATGTCCATGCTTCCCAACCATCTGAAAAAAAGGAGGGGTTGGGCAAAGCATTTCACTTGGATTGCTAATTAAAGGGGCAATGCAAGTGGCACTTTAAAAATATATATATTTTTTGTTTTAATATCTGCAGTGAAAAAATGGGACATTGGTCCCCAGTCGTGCTACAAAAAAGTTTGTGAACATAGTCAATGCATGAAGCCAATGAAATGTATGTAACAATAAAGTCCAGTAATGATGAAGAAACCAAGGAACCCTGCGTAATCAGGTGGTTTGTAAAGTAGACCATTTGTCAGCCAAGTAGATGTGGGGTGATGGGGAGCCTGCAGATCAGTATGAACTGGATAGTGTTGATAACTGTGGGGGGAGGGGCAATGCTGGTTCAGTAAACCCTTGAGTTCTCTCCGTGTATAGCGGAGAGACCTCCGTTGAGTGACCGGACACTCTCCCTCCTGTTCCGCGTTGTAGAGCAGGCGCTGTGACCCCACTGGCTGCAGAACGCAGAGATCAGCTGCGCATGAAATTAACAGCCGCGTTACTCACAGTAAGTGGCTTCCGCCGCTTCCGTCTAGGCGCGCCTCCGTCTGGAAGAAGTAAATCAATGTCGAAGGGGGAAAGATGGCGCACTGCAAAAATTGGAAGAGGGCTGGAGGCAGACATAAAAATAAAACTATTTATTAGGCATATTAGCCAAAAAACATATAATACAAGACACAGGTCCTCAAACGCGTTTCTCCCCGCAAATTGGCTTTATCAAAGAATTTATATCTGCAGCATTTGATAACCTTTATTGAAAACTAATTATCTCATCTGCTGATTAATTAGTTCTCCCGTGATAGATCACCACAGATTCTGCTTCCCAGGGTTCACTAAATGGCCGCTTTGCAGTTTAAATCAATCCTTCAGTGGGTGTAAGGCTACGATTATACAGGTCACAGCTGCGATCCGGCAAAGCGGCAAGTAGAATTGTAGTCAGGAGGCAGCCGGAGGAGACAGGGAGGCGTGGCCGTGAGCGGTTCGCCCTCATTGGCTGAACCGCTCACGTGACGCGGTAGGTATGTTTGGTTACATTGGATTTATGCGCTTTGTTTTTCAGCCGCCGGGCGATTTTAGGTATAATCACGGCCTAACTCAACAGCTACAATGTATTCTTATTTTACTAATGTAACATTATGGTTACAGTTTGCAGCTCAAACTCCTGGGAATATTGGCAACAAATGATTACAAACAGGAAAGTGTTACAAAGATCTCGCACTGCTGGGGAGATGGGCTAAAACCTGCTATAGAAATCAAAGAATGCTCAGTATATTAAAACTCATTAAAATGGCATTGATAGGCACCAAGATAAAATGGGAGCCGCATCTACGGTACCTCCGTTATATCATTTCAAATTACGGAGAAACGGATTTGCATTCTGTAAAGCAGTAGTGTTGAGAATAAGACGCCTTTCCTTGTTTGACATGTTATAAAAGTGGACAGGTTCAGTTTTGATGGCATAAGCATTGACTCTGCAATATATTGTAACCATTATGAACAGATGTATATTTTTGGGAAATTACTTCTCACCACTGGGGCCAAAATATAGCACCTATCAAAGGAAAATAAATGCATTTATCTGAATCCTAACATTAGTCTCTTAACCTCTTTCTGGATTCCTGCTCAGCCTGTCACCCGATCTCTTATTAATTCTATTGGCAAATGAGCTTTACTGCCTTAAAAAAAGAAACCACAACTCCACATTTGCTGTAGTATACACGTAGCTGTAACAACTGCTGCCTGGACTTATGTAAATAAGAAATGTCAGGCAGTAGCAGAAATGAAAAAGCATATAGCATTATAGCTTAAATGTTTCCAGGTGTTCGTGCCAGTTCCTGGTAACTCAGTATTAGTACAGGTGGCTTCTCATTTCTCCTCTGTCTGGGCTTGAGGAACCTATATGGAAGGGCTGGCCAACTCCAGTCCTCAAAGGCCACCAACAGGTCAGGTTTTAAGGATATCCCTGCTTCAGCACAGGTTGCTCAATCACTGACACAGTCAATGAATGAACCACTGATTGAGCCACCTGTGCTGAAGCAAGGATATCACTAACACCTGTCCTGTTGGTGGCCTTTGAGGACTGGAGTTGGCTAGTCCTGCTATATGGCATTACAAATCTCCATAGTCCATGGAAAACTTACTGTATCAAACATGCTAAAGTCACAGCAAAATGTTCCTAACATCTGTGATTGGGAATAATAAACTCCGTTTAGATGTCCACAGTGTTGATGTTAAACAAAGCTGGTGAGAGATCACAGTAAATATATAAGTCAAAAGTCAGACACATTTTTATTTCTTGCCCACTATGTTTAAAGTCCAAATGTGCTGAATATTTCCGGGGAGTAAAATGTTATTAGGAGGAAGCGACAAGTTCCACAATTCTTTCTCTTTCTGCGTGTATTCCCTCTGTATCTGTTTGTGTGTGTCCGCCCTCACCTGTATACAACTGTTTATGTAAAATACATAACTCTGTACCCCCATTGTACCACGCTATGGCATATGTTGTTGCGTTACAAATATAAGATGATAATAATAATGTTTTTAGATTTCTCATTGCTTTGTCCGTACTGCTTTCCACTCATTGTCATTGAACATTAATTATTGAACAAAATATGCTTCATTTTTGTAAGAGCTGTGTTACAAAAACACACTTTGTGGTTCATCTCACAATACCGTGACACCCGCCCCTATGGGCATTACTCTTTCTACCACTGCTACTTGTTAGTTCAGCGCGTGTCTCTCCCCCCCGCCCGGCCAAGAGCAGAGATAATAAAAACCAAAGAATATAGCGCTCACACGAGAGATCGCATTCAGTTCCAAGCGTCTGCAAAATCATTCACCTCTCATTAGTACGAATAGACGAAAGTTCAGCTCTGTTAACACAATATATTGCTGTGTTTTTGGCCAGAAACACTGTTGACTAATTAATGAATAATTATGCCGAAACGCAAGCGTACATTTAGCGCAGATTATTCTAAACCGTGCAAACGTATACAGAAAGGGAAGCTAAGGGCACAGCCGCTGAATACAAACGATGCAGATAATATTTTGTATTGCAATGTTGAAGGTCAGTCATGAAGTCATTATGACGTCACACTTTCACGCTGGAGTTCGGCGTCCCATATTGTAAATAACGTAAATATGGCAACCCTATTTTACTTAAAAATATATATTTGTGGCCCGACCTAAAATATGGTTTCCTGGAACGCAAGAGATTAGCAATCCTGCCACGGGGTTACAAACTGAGATTTTGAGATGAGTTTTGCTAAAGTGTTCCTCAGCAAATTGTTTTTGAAGAAATAAACTGCCAAAGTTATTAGTAAAAATATCACTAATGTCCGTGTGTCTCATCCAGGGTCCCGCAGAGGCGGCGGCACAATGACCCTATGCCAAGGTGCCACGGGCCACAGGCAGGGCCGTTTTAAGACCTGCGTAGGCCCTAGGCACTTTTATTTCTAAATTCCTGTGTGTCCGATATTTTTACTAATTTTTATGCTAATTTCATCGTTTGCTTGTTTCTTTCGATACAAGTGATATTTGGCATCGATACTTTTGTTTCGATATTTAAAGGTATCGATACTTCAAAGGCATTTTACATTAAAATTTGCTGTTTTCTCTTATTTTGTGATTTTTTTTTGTTTAGTTATTTTTTCAAGTGAAATATTGTAGGCCCTAAAAGGTTCGCAGGCCGCGGGCACTGTGCCTAGTCGGCCTAATGTATAAAGCGGCCCTGGCCATATGCCCCGGGGTAAAAACTGTACTGTCTGCTCAGCGATGGCACCTCCTGTGTTCTGTGCACAGCATTTTTAACGTGTTAGTGAATATATATCTGTTGTATGGAATACTGTTTTTAATTTGCGTATGCCTGGTTGTTAGTCTGTCTCTTTGCGACATTTACCATTCATATTGTTAATGCCACTTTGTATCTGCTTGAACAACTGCTATTCATATGCGTTCTTGGCCACTCACATTTAAATATTTGATTATGCATCTGCGCTTCTGGGCAGCCATTGTCCAGAGACTGGTTTGTTGGAATGCGGAAATGCTACAAAGAGACGGACAAGCATTTAGGAGTCTCTGCTCTTCGATAAAACGCCCACGGGCGCGAAACGCGTAAATGTGTTTTTATTTTGTGCTACATGTGCCAATACATTTTTCCAGTAATGTAACCTACAACCCTCAGAGTGCTTTCTTTCAATTGTGAACCGCCAAACTCACCTTTTTCTATTCTGTAACGGACATCGGCAGGAGCACATCGAATGCTGCAACATCTGAGGATATCCCGTGAGTACTTTAAAGCTGCAGTTCAGTCAATATCCTGCATGTGTGTTTTTTTTAATAAATCAGTTCTGTAGTAAGAAAAAATACTTTTAGCATTTTCTGTTTTAAAAACAACAACTTTGAAAGACCAATTTTCTTGTATTCTATTTTAACAGCCATTTACTAAGGCACTGCCCCTTCATGTCCTGTCACAAGCCCTGGCACACCCCTTTGTCAGCCCTGCCCTCCCTCTAGCACATGTCAGTGCAGGAGTGCTCATGAATATTCATGAGCTTCCACTGAGAGACAGAAGCAGAAGAAAAACAGATCCCTTCACTAATGATGTCACCAAATTTCGCAGATCAATACATGGAGAACGAATTGACTGGCAGCTATACAGTTCTTTAGGTAATTAGAGATTGCCCACATAAAACTATTGAAATAAAAAAATAAATTAAAAGAAATAAATAAAAAATACTGAACTGCAGCTTTAACATACTTATGTAGATAACACCCATGTGTTAGGAGACTCAGTGCTTCCTCACCCACGTGTTAGGAGACTCAGTGCTTCCTCACCCACGTGTTAGGAGACTCAGTGCTTCCTCACCCACGTGTTAGGAGACTCAGTGCTTCCTCACCCACGTGTTAGGAGACTCAGTGCTTCCTCACCCACGTGTTAGGAGACTCAGTGCTTCCTTTGCCGTTAGATAGTCACCCTCCATTTAACTTTAACTACTCACTGATACTTGATTTACAAAGACATCAGGTTCCCTCTACACAGAGACTCACCAACAAGGGATTCATACTACAGTATTATTCTCCTATTGTGCAACGAGTTCTTATAATGCAACACTGTTCCTAATTTATTCTGAGGATTACAGCATCAAGGGTTTTTTGGAGGCACCGTCCTGTTTGTTGTTACTAACGACCTCTTCTTCTGATCCAGGTACCAATACTAATCCTATGTGCCCTGCGGAGGTGTGAACCCAAACTCCTGCTCCGTTACTTGCTCTTTACTTTGAACTCTGCTCAGAGCCCCAGTTGGTATAAAGCAGCTCGTGTGTCATTGTCAGATAAAAGTTCTGCATCCAGGTGTGGAGGAGGAAGGCCTACTATGGTAACCCAGGGCGGGCGAGGCAAAATTCAAAGCTGCTGTACTGTATGTTAGGAGACTACACCGCACATGGCATGTTCTGCTACTGGATGGCATTTTTGCCGTAATTAAATGTGTTTGGAACCTTTCCAACTAATACACATGGGAGGTTGTTCACCGTGAAAAGCTCAGGGGAAATACTGTGAGTAATACATTGTAATGAGCAGCATATACTGATTCATTCCCCGGTGGTACTGCACAGGGTAACGTTACTGCACAGGATAACGTTACTGCACAGGGTAATTTTACTGCACAGGGTAACGTTACTGCACAGGGTAACGTTACTGCACAGGGTAACGTTACTGCACAGGATAACGTTACTGCACAGGGTAATTTTACTGCACAGGGTAACGTTACTGCACAGGATAACGTTACTGCACAGGGTAACTTTATGGCACCGGGTAACTTTACTGCACAGGGTAACGTTACTGCACAGGGTAACTTTACTGCACAGGGTAACGTTACTGCACAGGGTAACTTTACTGCACAGGGTAACGTTACTGCACAGGGTAACGTTACTGCACAGGGTAACGTTATTGCACAGGGTAACTTTACAGTAGACAACAGTTTTTATATATTAATGAATTTCTTTGGCACACAGTACCTGTTTCCTACATATTTCTTCTCCCACCCCACCCGTTTGTAATCTAGTTTACAGCAAATAAAAATTCTACTTGTGAGCAGATTTATATGTCTCAGATAGGCTTATTATCTCTTAGCATGCACTACTTTCACTGCAATACTTCCACTGCCGCCAGGGATTCTGGGTAATGACATGCAAATGAGCATTCACAGTGTGTAACCTTTTGCTTCTTATCCCTTTTAACATGTATCTATGAGTCTAGTTTAATAACACTTGATAGGTTGTATTTAGTTGATATTAGGGCAGTGTCATAATTATAAAAATATGTTTTGCTGGATATGCAGGAACACGTTGGTTCCCGTTGGGATTTTAACCCAGGCCCTGAGGTTTGGTCAATGAGATTTCCACAAAAGCAGAGGTCTCCCAAGATTATCCCTACTAAATCTCTGCACATAATACTAGAACTGTAAAAGTACAGATGTAGCAGACGTTATAACCCCAACTACCGTGAACTAACGCTAAGAATAAGGCCTTAAATAATGCATGCGTTATTGCCTCATCCAGTGATAAATAAGATGCCCGTGCGTTACCAGGAGCGGAAAAAACGTCTGCTACATCTATGTCGGACATCAATGAGCGCCTGATGATTAATTTGGCAATAACTGCTTATTATTAGCCTTGGAAGTTACATTTTTTTACTAGCATGCAAATATAAGGTAATGGATGGGAGCAACGGCTATTAATAAACAGTCACTGAAGATATCTCTGAATTTTCATACTTTATATATGTAGCCCATATTCCCCCCCCCTTTCTGGGAGATGTTGCTGCTACAGGGAGTGTGGTGGTGTATATCTGCTGGCTTACAGTAGATCTGAGTCTCCTGCATGGTGGTAGGGGATGTCAGAACAGGCTTCTGGGGTATAGACTGATAAAGTACTCACGGTGACAGCGCCTCCATCTCTTGCAGGCCCCTTTGAGTGAGGGGAGCAATTTCCTGCAGGAGAGTTCTCTTCCCTTCCCCTGATAGATTGCACTCTCAGATGAAAGGTATAGTGAAACGGGAAAATTTTATTGTACACTGCAGGCTTCACACAGCATACACAGAAACCATCAGTAGAGCTTAGGGCCTTCACCCTCAGGATGGCCCTGGACCTACACTCCCAGCCTAGGGCACCAGGAGCAGTTGTAGCTCTTCCCTTACTCCCTGGTGGAGAAAGAGGAATAGTCTCCCAACGCTCCCCTAAGGGAGGGCCCACAGATTGACAGAGCCCTGCCAACTGGTTTGGGTAGACTGGCCTCTCTCAAAGGTAGAGGCTAACTGACTAAATCAGGAAGTGCAGCTCCTTAAGTACAGGAAAAGCAGGAATCAGCCCTGAGCCCCCGAATGGACGCAAGGCCTGGTTGCACCGCCTCCCCTGTGACTCACTGAAGCTGCAGGAGGTGAGGGAAACCCATGATTACTCCTGGCAGACCTGCTCTACTAGGGCTTACTGCCAGGAGGAGGGCAGACTAGTAGCTAGCGAAACCAGGCCTGGCTACATATATGTGTTGTTATTCCTATTTTAAAGAAACTACCGTGTTTCAGTAGGGCAGGGGTGACATACAGCTGCAACTGCTGGTTGTAGACTAACACAGCGGGGGTCCCTTCATTTGAATGGGACTCACGCTGTGTGAATCCTACCTGGCTGCGAGTCCCATTGAAACGCAGGGTCCTCCGCTGTGTTAATCCGATGGGCAAATGACAGCCTGCTCCGGACCATCTCACGCGTTACTGCGAGATGGTCACAGATTTTCCTTGGCAAGCAGTCTACAACCGGCAGTAGCAGCTGTATGACACGGGACATTTAAACCTGCATTAGATACCTGCATCACCTTCAGAGGTATGTATCTCGAGGAGCAGGGGGTCACCACAGCTGAAATTAAAGAGGGTCAGCTCCGGAGACCTCCTGCTTCACGCCTAAAGGATAAATATTTTTCTAACTGGAGATGCTTCTTTAACATGTGTTACGGTTCTGCTCTGGTTTGTTACATACAACAATATCTCAAGTGAAGTGAATCTGGTGTCACCCACAGTGAAGCAGAGTTTCTTTTTTGGGGCGGTAGAATAATGTTTCCACTCTCCTATAAAAAGTAATGCGCCGTACTGGATCCAACATCGCCATTCTGAACCTCACTGTGAGCAGAGCACCGTTCCTCCCAAGCACCTCGGGACTATTATACAGTACTTTCTTGTGTTTCATATTGCATTTAAAATGTTAATAAAACACTGCAAGATATTACGGCTCAGTAAGAGAAATAAACCTACCCCTGAATTAATTAGCAGCACCTCCAAAGTTGGTGCTGGAAAGGTGCAGCTCCACCTGATTCTTCTTTTACAAATGACTACCACCTATGCTTAATTATCATTTAAATACACACAAATATATGTATATATATATATATATATATATATATATATATATATATATATATATATAAATATATATATCATAAAACAAGGAACAGCAGGCACTCCGTAAAGACAGTCAATAATGTGGGTGCAAATCCTATATAGAATGATAGGCAATACGATACCGGGGTAAGACGAAATCACAGGCAGCACTCCAGTTGGTGGTCAAAAATAATATATTGTTTAACAAGACCCCATACCGACGTTTCGGTCCTGCTTGTGGACAATATATTATTTTTGACCACCAACTGGAGTGCTGCCTGCGATTTCATCTTACCACGGTATCGTATTGCCTATATATATATATTAGTGTGAAGGATTGGGGCACACATGCCACTGACCGCTGGAGAAGGTGCTAGTATCAAAGTACCTAGAAGATACTGTGCAAACATAACAAAGAGATAGGCACACCAAAAATGTGGGGAAAACAATATTTTATTGGCCCAATGTTTTGGCGGGGTAAAGGCTCCAGAGGGAGCACATTTTGGTGAACCAATCCCTTTCTTATTTTATATGTATTATATATACATTAGCAAGCACACCAGGACTTATGCTAAATTAGTTTATTACTAAGGGCAACGTTTCTGCTCTCCAAGGATCCTTTTTCAAGAAATTGACCTTAAACGTTGACCGTAATTAACTTTATACAATTTTGCATAAGACCTGGTGTGACTGCTATTACTTTCTATTATACTCAATTTCTTGGCAGGTAAAGCACCCAGGTAGTACACCATTTTTAGTGGCGTGCCACCATAATCTATGATAATATATATATATATATATATATATATATATATATATATATATAAAGCAGAAAATAGCCGTGTTAGTCCAGTTGCGATAGTGCAGAATAAATGAGTTCTCCAGTATTCGGTAATAAAAAAGGTATCACCGAATGAATACTGGAGAACTCATTTATTCTGCACTATATATATATATATATATATATATATATATATATATATACTGTATGTATATATATATATATATATATATATACTGTACTCTGAATAACATATTTATTTAATAAACTATATTTTTTCATACTATCGCCCTATCTCCCAACAGACTTCATTTTATGATTACCTTTTTTTTAAATGTATGTATATGATCTGTTTATTATTGCTCATTGTCATTTGTGTTTTTGTAACTTTCTTTTTTAACGTGTCAAGGCACATTACATAAGGATAGATAAGAGTTGTACTTATTACACTGTCCGTTATTGATGTTAAGCTACAGCAGTGGTAATTCAGTGACTATTCATGTCAATTGAAAGTACAAGTTATAAATTCCTTTGCTGCCAGATATTTTTTTTCTGTATTTCTGACATTCCCAATGAAGGACCCTGAGAGGCTGGAAATCTTGTAACAGATCAACCACTTGTTGGTCCAGTAAGAGGTTTCATTCCCGCTACTCACCCTCCCTCCTTTGTTGCTACTTGGAGAAAGGATCAGCACGGCTCCCCACCCTTCCATGCTTTGCTACCAGAGAGACCTTCAATGTATTGCTTTGTTAGGCTTTTTTTTTATTTACATCAGCCAATGCATAATTGACTACACATTTATTGATTAAGCAGACAATCTGTTTCTGTTTTAAAGGAAAAGACAGAAACAATTCTAAAAAAAACATCAACAAGACCCAAGGTTCAGCAAAGTATCCGGCCGTTCCTCCTCCTCTTACCGTGCACCTCACACCTGGAACAATCTACCGGAGACTCTCACAACCGCCACCGGTCTAAGTTCTTTCAAAACTAAAGCTGTCTCACATTTTAATCTGGTCTGTAACTGTAACATACGCCTATAATATATATTATCTCTAACTGTGCATGCAATGTCTTGTATATAATGTATAACCTCTGTTCACTTAATGTAACAATGTATTTGTAGCCATGTATTTGTCATCATAACTCTGTGCCCAGGACATACCTGAAAATGAGAGGTAACTTCCTGGTAAAACATTTTATAAATAAATAAAATCACTGGGGTATAGCATTAAAGGAAGACAAAGTATCACATTAGACAGCACAACAAAGGTGACTTCAAAGCAAAAACTCATGGGTTTTTTTCTTCCAATTTAGCAATTTCTACCTTTAATGTATTGAAAAGTGTATTATCTGACATCATTGGTTTTGTGTTTGTTTTTTTTCAACACACTGTTCTTTTCTAGAAAAAAACATTCACTTATCTCATTTGTTACATTATTTAACATCTACGGTTTTGTTACGGCTAGATTCTCTAAATTCGGTTTATTTGACATGTGCATTATTTCCACTAGCCAAAATAGCAATGTTATCTCCAAAAGTATAGGTGATGTGTCAGTCTTACAATGGTAACAACAAGTGTTACAATCAAGGACGGTGTATCCGGGACATTTCCTGCATTGAATAGATGGTATCAGCTCAGTTTTGTTTATTTCTAATGGCTCTGTTAAATGGCAGTTTTATAAACTAAAGAATCCTAAACAAAGTTTGCGGAGTTTACTTTGGCCATCTCCAGTAAATTCTCTGTAATCTAAACATCAACTGTGCGCCTCATAAATCACGCTGGTGACGTCATATGTTCAATTAGCCAGCTCAGTGCGTGCGAGGCGGGCTGTTCCAAGTATAGAGTGCTCATACTTTTTTTTAACATAAGACCACTTTAGCTCGTCAGGTACGGAAGGCCGCTGTTACTCTTAGTCACTTTCTTTTGTTTGTTTAACTAAAATGGGAACTCTGCTTTTGTTTGTTGATGGTGCCACGGAGTAGAAATTTACTGATGTCCTAATGAAGGGTTCTCAACTCCAGTGCTCAAGACACCACCAACAGGACGGCTTTTCAGGATATCGCTGCTTCAGCACAGGTGACTCAATCAGTGGCTCAGTCAAAGACTGATTGAGCCACCTGTGCTGATGCAGGGATATCCTGAAACCTGCCCTGTTGGTGGTGTCTTGAGGACTGGAGTTGTCCTAATGATTTTAAAACTTAACGTCTTCTCACAATCCAGGGGGAGCATAAGGAGGAGATCAACAGAAATAGTATCTACTGCAAGTGCAGATGGTGATGAAAAAGGAATATATTGTGTTTGAGTCTTGGCTCCTATAGATCGCAGGAAGCAGTAACGTAACTCCCATACTGTGGCAGAATCTGTTCTTGTGTGGTATACCAGGAGAGATGTAACTCAGTGCGCAGGAGAGAAAAGGCATCCATAGCACAGATCAGCTTACCAAAGTATTTTATAGTAAAAAGATAAGAATCGCACTTACAGAGTAGCGATAATAAAAAGGCACATATCGCAAAGGTTATAACATCGCGGATGATACTGCTCACCGCCTCCGTCTCCGCTGTGACGCTGGTAGTCTTAGGAACCCTCCTCAGCTGGTAGCCTCCTTGCTGGTGTCGATCGCAGGCTCCGCTACGTCACATCCGAAGATTGCCGGGGCAGGTCCGGTTTCAGGTTTGCAGCTTGGGAGCGCGTCCTTGAGTGCTCTGTCAACAGGGACCTCCCACTCTACGCGTTTCGCCAATAGTAATTCGGCTTCATCACGATGAATGAAGCCGAATGACTATTGGCGAAACGCGAAAACATGAGGAGCTCAGCTCCACTGTCGGGAAGGAATTATTATTTATCACACTTCACTATTTGAATTTACTGAATGGAAATGTAAAAATATATTATATGCAAATATTTGGGAGCAACATGTTTTTATGGCTTAGTTACACGAATATAAAAGGGAATCATCAATGTTTTTGCCCAGATGTACTGTGGTTGTAAATACCAGATTATTTAACCAGATGGCAGCCCACAGTCTACAATTTAGTATGTAGAGACTACAAAACTAAAGTCATTCTGTCCTCCCATGCATATATTTTAATCTAACCTATAATGATTACCTTAGTAGGGCAGTGCATTTGGGTACTTCAAGCTATTTTATTGTATCGGAAGCAGCTGTGCCATTTAACTAGACACGTTATATCAGTGCCACAAGAAAAGGACATTTTTGCGTCCATTCCATCCCTTGGACAGAACCTTGTCCCACTTCTCCTTGAAGCTTCGTTTTTCCTCTTTCTCCTTTTCCATGTTTTATCCAGATACGTAATTAACTCTGGATATGATACGAATCGCAGGAATGCACAGATCTGTAGAAAGCCATTGGTTCTGTTCTACGTATAATGCAGGCAGTGAAGAAGCTTCGTGGGACATCTGATGTTCATTTCATTTCCAACTGCACTAAATTACTGAAATGCATCTTAACCCCATCAGCAAGAAGACACATTGAGCCTTTTATAAAGTCTGACAGGAATATCCTCCGTAGGAACAACAGCGGATTCAGTGTGTAAAATATGTTTAAGGAAAGCCGGACAGTTTTAATATTTAGAATATTGAATTTGTATTGTTTATGATATGTTGCTAAAAAAAATCTAAGCACAGCTTTTATGATTCCATTTAGAATATGTTCCTTACATCATTGTTCCCAGTGATAATACAACCCATCCTTTTATAACTCAGAATATAAACATCTAAAGTCATATTCATTACTTTGTAACTGACATCTCTTCGATACACAGACTTGTATTCATTGTGTTGTATGTTGCTATGGGGGTTGTTTACATGTTGCCATGGTGATGTTCCCCTTCCACTGCAGATCAGCTGCGGTACTTACGCGTGACGTGATCACGTCTTTGGCGCCCAGACCTTCCATGCGCCTGGAATTGGCCTTGGCACCTGGAGGGAGAAGGGTGGAGGGAGCTTGGTAGGGGTATAAATATTGCTATGTACAGTATGTGTTTTTCCACACCCTGAAGAAGGTGCATGCTTTTATTACTTGTACATTACTGATTAAGTCATTAAATTAATTATGACGACCGATTTGACTAATTGGTGAGCTTGACTTTAGCTGTTTGTACTGTTGCCCTATTTTGACTATTAAAGTTTAGTCTTTAGCATCCAGTTTTGTGAGATATTTGCCTCTATTACAAACCACCAAATATCTGTGAGATTGAGGAAGCCAAAATAATTTTGCAAATGGAGAAGGCATCAAAACGAGGTCATGTTTACATAATGGGTGCTTTTAATTATCCAGACATAGACGGGAGCAATGAGATTAACATTAAAACGAAAGGAAACAGTTGTCATAAATTGAACTTTTTCAGGTTGGGCTAAACTTGTGAGTGGAGTACATCAAGGATCGGTACTGGGACCCCTGCTTTTTAATTTGTTTATTAATGACCTTGAGGTTGGCATCGAGAGCAAACCTCCATCTGTGCTGATGACACTAAATTGTGTAAGGTAATAGAATCAGAGCAGGATGTAATTTCCCTCCAGTAGTTCTTGGATAGACTGGAAATTGTTCAGGTAAATGGCAGATGAGGTTTAATGCAGATAAATGTAAGGTTATTCACTTGGGAAACAAGAATAAACAGGCAACTTACAAATGAAATGGGGATAAATTCGGAGAATACATGATGGAGAATGATTTACAAGTGCTTGTAGACAGCAGGCTTAGCAATAGTGCCCAAAGGCAAATACAATCTTATCTTGTATTAAATGGGGAATGGATGGAATTATAATAATAATTGTAATAATAATGGAATGAAAGTAAACATAATTGTGCCCCTCTATAAAGCATTAGTAAGACCACACCTTGAATATGGAGTACCGTTTTGAGCACCACTCCATAAAAAAAGACATTATGTAACTAGAAAAAGTGCAGAGAAGAGCCACCAAATTAATGAAGGGAATGGATAATCTGGTTTATGAGGAGAGGCTAGCGCAATTAGATTTGTTTACATCAGAAAAGAGGCTTCTAAGAGGGGATATGATAACTATATACAAATATATATCCGGGGAAAATAAAAGCAGCTATCAAAAGAACTATTCATCCCAAGGGCAGTACAAAGGACACGGGTCATCCCTTATGGTTGGAGAAAAGGCGATTTCACCAGCAACAAAGGAAAGGGTTCTTTACAGTAAGGACAGTTACAATGTGCAATTCATTACCCATGGAGACTGTGTTGGCAGATACAACAGATATCTTAAAAAAACAGTTGGAAATCTTTTTAGAAAGGAAAGGTATACAGGGATATACCAAATAAGTAAACATGGGAAGGATGTTGATCCAAGGAGTAATCTGATTGCCAATATTTGGAGTCAGGAAAGAATATATTTTTCCCCTTATGAGATATCATTAGATGATATTTCACTGGGGTTTTTTTTTGTTTTCTTTCCCCTTGATTAATATACTCTAAGTACAAATATAGGATGAGTATCTGTCGCTTAAATTTAGCATAGGTTGAACTTGTGGACGCATGTCTTTTTTCAACCTCATCTACTATGTAACTATGTATAATCTTCAGACCTATATTATGGTCGTCTACTATTCTGGACACTGGATTCCTGTTTTTGTCAGTATAACCCAGAATATAACACATCCACAGTGTGTGATTGCAGTGATGGCGTAGAGCAGGGGTGCGCAAACTTTTGGTGCTGTGCCCCCCTGCCTGCTCTCCCCCTGTGCTCATGCCCCCCTACCTTTGTGCCAGCGTTAAATGATGCAGCGGGGTCAAGTGATGTCATGTATAGTCTGAACAGGTCTGAAATCCCTGTCCTGGCTTCCTATTAAATCCCGTATTACTTACAAAATTCTCCTCCTCATTTTTATGGCTTTATACTCTTCTGCTCCTCCTTACATCTCAGCCCTAATTTCTCACTCTGCACCATCCCGACTCTTGCGCTCTGCTCAAGGATGTCTTTGTATCTAAAGCCCTCTCCCGCCTTAAACCCTTCTCACTGACTGCCCCACACCTCTGGATTGCCCTTCCCCTCAATATCCAACTGGCACCCTCTCTATCCACCTTTAAGGCCCATTTAAAACACACCTTTTTAACAAAACATATAGGTAGCTCCGTTTGCTGATACTGTACATCTCATGCACTGACCTTGTCCCCTCGCAGACGCACTTACCAGAACACCCTCCTACTGTCTCTGTAAGTTCTCCCCACTTACCACCTAGATTGTAAGCTCTTCGGGGCAGGGACGCCTTTTCCTATTGTTTTTTGTCTGAAGAGCTTATTCCCATTATGTGTTATATTATTATGTCCCATATTACAGCTGTGACGCGCTGTATACCTGGATAGCGCTATATAAATAAAGATATACATTCATACAGCGGCCGTTATTCGAACAAATCATGGCGCCGATTTCGTGTGCGCTGCTGTACTCCACGCGGCATTAACGCGGCCAATCGCCCCAGGCTCCCGCGCTTATCGCGATTGCTTCGTTTGAATTTCATGGATTCTGTTTCTTTGGGTGCAATGAAATGAATAAATTGCAATGTGTACAGGACTGTGCTAATGTGTCAATATGTGTCAAGGAAGTAATTTATTAATAATTATTTATAAGCAAGTTTGCGTCACATAGAGGTGAAGCAGAGAAGGGTGGGGGGCCGTGCTGGTCCTTTCTTCCATGTAGTAACACAGGAGGGAAAGGGAGGAGGGGGTATGATACCTTTTATTGCACCAACAAGTAGTTGATGTGTTACAAGCTTTCCAACCTGTCAGGATAGGGGTAGGAACCGATGAAGGACCCTGAGAGGTAGGAAAGCTTGTTACACATCAAATACTTATTGATCCAATAAAAGGTATTGCACCCCCTCTGCTCTCCCCCCCCTCCCCCACTCCCTCTCCCTCCAGTGTTACTGCGTATCAGAGGTGAAGCATAGGTTTACTTCCTAAAGTGGGGGAATGCAATCTGTGGCACTTAACAGGAATCACAACCTTTGAGAAATGATGGGTCATGGCCCAAAGTCATCTGTTTTTACTACATAGCACAGTAATGCTAGAAAATGTATGTGGAAAAAGCAGGCTTGGGAAGTCTGTGTATAAATACCACAAAGCTCGGACGGTTCGCACAGTTTGCAAAGATTTGCAAAGTCCAAAGTGAACTACAAAGAATCTTTTTGGCTACAACCGTTGTTACTAAGTGCAGTGGTCCACTTGATTAAAATGCTGTGAATCATGTGTTTGTTGAAGAAGCAATGTCATTTAATATGCACTTCTAAGTTGTGTTACCTTGGCCATAGGAACTGTGCTAACTCCACAACCTGATTCTTTCCTGTCTTGTGCAATAAAAGTGAAACTAAATATAAAAAAACAGAAATCCTACTGCACAATTACCGCAGAAGTGTTCAATGGGAGGCAGAATCCCTGCAGGTTTTTATTCCGGATCCACAGATTTCATTGGGTTTCTCAGCACAGAAGTGTGGGACTACATATGACAGAAACATTACTTGCCTGGACAGATGAACTAGTCATTTCCCATAAGGATTAGGGCTAAGGGAAAAGAAGAACTTTTGGCAAGAAAGGGGTCACAGTAAAATGAGAGACTTGGTTCACACACTATTAACTGACTCAGGCTTTGTGACTCAGCAGTGGAGTTTTGCAACAATTCTGCTCATTCTCAGGAAGTGGCTGATTACTTTGAATTAAAAATAAAAAACCGTATCAGATTTAAATTCAGCTTCCTGCAATCATCCCTTTAAGGAGCGTGCACCATTTGTCTTTTTGAGATATTCATCTAAATTTTGAAGTCCATTTCTCTCAAATCCTGCAGTGCCTTGGAGGGGATGCAAGTGTTAGGAGCTTTTCCACATCAGAAAGGTACTTTTCTTATCCAGCAAGTTACATTGACAAGAAAGGTTGTATAATATAGCTACGTAGGTATCTTATTTAAAGAGGCTGGCAGTGTTTTATATTCTCTTCCCCGTTATCACCTTAGTCCCATTCCTCATTGTGAAATAACTGGAACGTTTTCTATTCCACAGATATATTCTACGGATTTACACACGGAAAATATTTATCCTGCGCTTTTTAAATATGGCCACCATTGTGATGTCCTAAAAACAGCTAAAATACTCACCTCTAGTCATGGCTACCATTGGATATTATTCTATTTTCGTTAGGTATAAGATCCTAATCCGCATATAGCAGTCCATGATATCTATTATTGACCTTTTCAAATTTCTCAGATATAATAAAACTTATAGTAGCCAAATTCTGCATAACATGATCATGCCAGTTACATTTACTTTGTACATTGTCTTCTTTTCACAACTATAAACATATTGGCCAAAAGTTCTTCTTTGGCAGGACAAGTCTCAGTTTTGGGACCTTCCCCAACAATTTAAGGTCCTTGGGAACTTTCTGCATCCTATTTGTTCCACTTTTGTATACCCTTCAAATGTACTTTCTTTATTACTCATAGTCCACTGAATGTGTGAGCCAGGCGTTGATAGAACCAACAAGTGGCCGTTATTTCGAGGAGGTTCTCGGCCCATAATATATCACCATAAGCGTCTCTCAGCTGTTCAACTAGGTACCAAGCTATTGTAGATGTTAGTGAAATAGTCTGAAATAGTGGGAAAGGAGGAACTGTGCTGCTCAGAGACAAGGGATGTTTTGGGAAACTTGGGGCCTGAAGGGGAAAATGCTGCTTTGTAAGTTCTATTATCTACTCACTGCATGAGGCAATGATGAAGATAATGAATGACAGTGCTTTTATATAAAGTTTTTAATGGCTTGGGGGGAAGACTGGGAAGTAGACATGAGCGAGTTCAGAAATTTGAAATCTGACACCCTGAACCTTGGCAATCTAAGCCACATTCTGCACAAAGCTATTGGCTATATTTTGCTTAAATTGCCTAGGTTCGGGGGTGTTGGATTTGAAACATCTGTACTCTCAAATCTCTACTTGAAGTGGAGAGTATCTTGTGTGAATGTCTGACTGTGTAAATGCGTGTGCGTGATGGTGTCACTGATAGAATGAATTGGGGGTTAATGTGTTAGTGAAAGACTTCCTGAAGGGGAAAGCATGAATGGATGGATTTCTTGGTGTGAAGGTGATAATTGGTAAATGAGTGTCTAAGGAAGAAGGTTTGCATGGATCAGACGTGTTTCTGAGACATAAGCAAATATAACATTCACTTAAGGAAACAAGCTCCGGGGATTCTCTTTTTATTCTAAGGAATTGAAGTAAACATTGTTCTTGAAAAAACAACTAATGTTTGACCCATAATGCTCTAATCCGAGGGAAAGCGCTGCAGCTGTTATATATTGTATACTATTTTAACATTTGTTCCATAGTTTAAAATATTGTTTCCCAACCCTGTGATTGGAGATGCCCAACTAGGCCAGACTGTATCTTTAAATAACTAATTCTAATGATGTTCTTAGGTCTGTTAACGCATATTCCCCCCCTCCCCCGAAAACACTTTCCCCCTGAAATAATGGATTCAGACATACTGTTGTGATGGGTAATAAAAGGTGACAGCGTTATTTTCCAAAAACAGTGACTGCCAGCCAGCCCCATACTATGGGTAGGGCAAAACCGACCTATGGGCGCACCAAGCCAGACCTCTGGGCACAGCAAGACAGACCTATGAGCACACCAAGCCTGACCTATGGGCACACTAAGACCAACCTATGGGTGCAGGAAGCCAGACCTATGGTTGAACCAAGCCCGACCTATGGGGGAATCAAGCCCGACCGGAACCAAGCCCGACCTATGGGCGCAACAGGCCAGACCTATGGGGGAACCAAGCCCGACCTATGGGGGAACAAAGCCTGACCTATGAGGGAACCAAGCCAGACCTATGGGCACACCAAGCCCAACCTATGGGCACACCAAGCCCGGCCTATGGGCACACCAAAACCGACCTATTGGTGCACCAAGCCAGACCTCTGGGCACACCAAGCCAGACCTGTGGGCTCACCAAGCCCGGCCTATGGGCACACCAAGCCCAACCTATGGGTGCAGCAAGCCAGACCTCTGGGCACACCAAGACAGACCCCAAGCCCGACCTATGGGTGCACCAAGTCCGACTGTTACATCTGCCTGGGGTGGAGTTTTCTCTATCCCTCTCCCTTGGATGCTATAATTTAGCATGATTAGTAAAACAAATCTGTGGCTGCTAGGTTCCAACCGTACAGCTGGTCCCTAAGTCCACATTGCTGATATTTGGGCAGAGCCAGCCCCGACCGTACAATCGGCACATATAGCCTACTAATCGTCTCCTAGGGTGACAAGCCCAGCTGTACTGCCAGTGCCTAAATCACATCGTTTCTCCATCCTTGACCCGGTGGTCTTGCAGTCCCACTGTCGAAACGTTTAGCCCTACAGAAACCCTAGCATAATCTTTACAGGTTGTCATTACTGAACCTCTTTAATTGGGGCAGGTGAGCAGACTCTGCCTGGTGCCCCGCTCGCCTCCTGTTAAACCGTAGGCCATGTAATTGTTCACTCCTGGCCATGTCCTGGGAGGCCATGCTGTCAGCCCTCACATAGCTAGGCCAAAATGGCTGGACTGACAACCGGGGTGCGGACCTCTTTTGAGGTCCCAGTGAGACTCCGTCCAACCCACCACCAGACTGCCGCCAGCCCCCAGGCCTTATGCGGGCAATGGTCCTACACTTGGGGCTTCTTCCCATTTGTAACCAATTGGAAAATGGAAAACATGACTGCGGTTACCATTAACATTTTGCGTTATTGAAAAGATTTCGTGAGAGTTCACGTTGCTCGGAAATGCGTGAAAATAGATTTAAAGGCGACACTTTCTCCAGATTACTGCAAACCTTTGCGACCTTCGCTAGAATTGAGCAAAAATGGCAATATTGAGCGGGCCACAGGATGATATTCACTTCCGTTTTGACATTCGCAGTTTTCATTGATTCACGATTAATGCTGCGCAAATTTTTCGCAATGTTTGCTGTTTTCGCAAATCTTTTTGTGAAAACACATTGGCACATTTCACCCTATAAATTCCATGAAAAACCCCCAACCCCCCCCCCCCCCCAGATCTCTACTAATGAGATATATTTATACAGTAAATTAAAATCCAATAAGTGCAACAAACATAAATTCAGACAATAGGAACGGAAATGCGGGTGCCGGAAAGATTATGTTAATAGAGCATAGATCTTTTATTTGAATGGATTTGGGTCACTGCAATTGTACTGGAAACTGATCTCTGTTAAACGGATGTATGAAGAGAATTTCATAGCGTGGACTGCTGTCTAATATATCAAGCAATGATATAATGGATGCGCAAGCGGTTTCCTCTGACCATGTTTTTCATCAACAACCTCACAACCTCCTGAATAGAGACTGCAATAGCATTTGTAGCCTTACATGCATAGTTGTTAATATACAAGTCACAAAAGACAAACCATTCAGCACGGCATTGGTTTAATGATCCCTTTCCCCAGCCAGCGCGGTGCTGGCCCGGTGCTGGCCGGAGAGAGCCACATCATGGTGCTTATTTCCTTCACAGGAAGAACAAACCATTTCTGTTGCACTGGGAGCCTTGGAGTTTTGGAAACGCTTAACAAAAGCCGTAAGCAATCTTTTTCTCATCTGTAAGCTTCTTTTATGTTCATCCAGCATATTATTGGTGGCAGGGCGGTCAGCCTCAAATCTACCTTCAACACAGGTTTCTTATTAACGCACACTTAGTGCATAAACACTTCTGGGTGGCCGTTCCTGTCTGATTACCTTCCCAGGGAGGAATTTATGGAAACCCCGGCTAAGATGTTTAAGATGACCGTGGTTATTGGAATATGCCTTTTCATACAGAGTTTTTTTTAAATAAATTGGCTTGTTTCAATGATGTGAGCTACAAAATTACACTTAATAAAGACAGGAAAGTGCTGGTTACAGCACATTGTAGAAAGGAATAGTTTTCTATAGGATTATTTATACATTGGAGTTCAGTTTTATTGCTAATACTGTATTTATAAACAAAAGCAAACGACAGGAAATATATAGCAAGGAGAAGCGGCCAGTCTGCACACTCTCCAAACGCTTCAGCAATAACTTAGAAACCAAGCGTTGTTCCTAAAACGTAATTTTTTAAGATTTTCATGTCACCGTTTTTCATATAGACTGGAAACTAGTGTTTGTTGTTGGTTGTGTTAGTAAATGTTACTTTTTGCCATGACTATAAGGAAACTGCGACAGAATAGTATTTCTTGGTTACATACTGTACGGGTAGATACTCAGAAGGCCATTCATTTTTTAATGTTACGTTATCTCATATTAACGTATCGATATCCATCAGGCATATCCCTAAACGTGCTTAGCGCTACGATGTTCTGACACTTTCCTTAAATATAGTGGATAGATAAATGTGAATGGATGTTAGGCTTACTATATATAAATCATATGTAATGAGCAGTTTACCTAACGTCACCGGTCTTCATACCTCCACTACTGTTAGCGCACGATAACAACGCTACGATATTTAGCACCTGCCAAAAGACGCCGTTACTCACGTCCAGGCCCGGAGGAGCATTGTGTTATTTATACAAATAGCTTAAAAGGGAAGGAATTAAGTGGCACCCGCATGAATGTACTGAGTGTAGGACTTAATAATAATAATGTGTAATACTAACATATATGTGGTGTAACATACTAATCTCTGAAACAGATGCATATGAAAGTGTGTTTTTTTTCATGCAATAAACGATAACACTTTTTGATGGTTAAAGGGAATGTAGGATATGTTTAGAAAGTATGTTGAATAGGCCGGACTACTGTACATGGAGCTGTTGTACAGATATGTGTACGTTGTGGGTGGGCAGGAACAGCGAAGAGACCCCTAATCTCTCCTAAATAAACTGTACATCACACCAGGTGTTCCCAGCACTCCAAATGAAAACAAGAAAG
Source organism: Ascaphus truei (assembly GCF_040206685.1). Taxonomy (NCBI): domain Eukaryota; kingdom Metazoa; phylum Chordata; class Amphibia; order Anura; family Ascaphidae; genus Ascaphus; species Ascaphus truei. The sequence continues at coordinate 302,197,241 of NC_134487.1, read as the reverse complement.
CTGATGAAACTTAGAAATAATACTGTGTATTCACAGAAAAAAAGAACATACTACAACAATATGCAAATGCAAAAAACAGGTAATAAGTGAATGCAGGAAGGGGTAGTGAGCGAAGGTGGGTGTGATATCACTGGCAAAGTGAGGGTGGGGAAACCTCAAATGGGGAATGATGTATGTGCAGAAAAATGCGGGGAGCAATGTTTTGGGGTAATGAACCCCTTCTACAGGCCCATTCCCATACCCTCCACAGGAGGGGACTATGGTACTTCCCAACTCCCTCACAACTCAATCCTCCTAATCTTTAAAAACAAAAGTTGAAGATAAACACACAATTCTATGTGCATATAAATGCAAACAGTTATACATGAAATGAAATCTGTCATCCAACCTGTGAGCAACATAATATATTAAACACCTGACATACCCTATCAGAAGAGGGACCTTAGAACAAAAGCACACTGTGATGTGATATACAATTAACTGCTGAGTTATATGCAATCTGTCTCACAGAAATGTTCTTTTTGGATTGACCAGACTTGCAGGGAGCCAGTCCCTGTTACACACTGTACCACAATAGAATCAGGTAAGCCTGAGAATTTGCTCAAAGTAATCAGTCATAAAGGAAACCTGTGACCAGTGTGACCGGCAGCGTGGTCCTGTTCATGGCAGACAGTGATGTGTTGTGAAGCTCACAGAATCAACAGGCTGACTTAGACGTTCTCTTCCTGGTTCCTCAGTGGGCGGGGCTTAACGGTGCTCCCTTCCGGGTATCCGCGCAATGCAGTGACGCCATGCTCTACTGTGATAGGTTACACACGATGTGTGTAACCTCTTCTGGCTTGTGCAGATCAAGGAGTCCACCCAGGGAGTGTTACCCAGGAGAGGGAGGATATGCTTGTGTGGCCTCGTATTGTGTGTAAGGCCGCGATTATGGTGCGATGCTGCGCGCCACTGGAACAAACTAATGGAGAACACTGAAGGCGCACATAGGACAAAGCGCTATGGTGCGACAGATTACAGAGGGGACAACTGAAACTGATTTTGCAGAGCGACGGCCACGGCACATGAGCTGTTCAGCCAATGAGGACGAACCGCACGTGACGTCACAGCCACGCCTCCGCCACGCCTCCCTGTCGCCTCCAACCTAGTTTGTTTCGGGTGCGCACGATTCGTTCGGTCGCACAAGTGGGCACTATAATCGCGCAAGTATGATTGTACAATAATAATTTCAGAGACAAAAGTTGACAAAATATATTTTCATCACAAACTCTAACTTCACTGTTTTTTTAAAACAATTTATAAACAACCAAGGTTTCCACGGCTACTATTCAGTGGCTCTTTTTTGGAGGTGCGTTGCCTTTCTCATTGGGGCCATGGTAGCGTTGCCGGTTATGCCAAAAGATTTGTACCGTCAACGTAGATGGCATGGGCACATCTAGGGAAGATGGGGGAGGAGGTGGCGTTTCAGCCGCTAATGAAACCCCTGAGGAGGGTAGTGACTCCATAGAGGCACATGGGATGGTAACTAGGGAGGGGGCACGGATGTCCTCCAGGCCCTGCTAGGTGGCCCAGGTGAGGCCTTTGACAGAGGACGTGATCTGAGCCATGCTGTTAATGACGACCCTGCTGTGCTACCGCGTGGTATGAATAATGATGCACTGATTCCGCTTTGCAGCCTAATAACGGCACAGGGCAGCTATCTCCTGCCGCCGGGCTACTTGATCCATTCGGCGCGTGTTCTGGCCTGCCGTGGCCTCAATATGGCCGAGCTTGGCCAATATGATCACAAATGCTGCCCATGGCATTTCATGGCAGCTCTCTCTGGTGCTCCAACACAGCGCACCATGAGAGACTGCTGTGGTCTGGCTCCTTGCTGCAGCAGCAGTGACTAAACGGGCCACAGGGGGTGCAGGTAATCCTGGGTGGTTGGGCAGCTGGTGGGGTAGCCATGGCTGTAGCGGGGGGACAGTCACAGGTTTAGCTGGGGGAACAGTCACAGGTGCAGCTGGGGGAACAGCCACAGGTACAGCTGGGGGAACAGTCACAGGAGCAGCTGGGGGAACAGCCACAGGTGCAGCTGGGGGGACAGTAACAGGTGCAGCTGGGGGAACAGCCACGGGTGCAGCTGGGGGGACAGTCAAAGGTGCAGCTGGGGGAACAGCCACAGGTGCAGCTGGGGGAACAGCCACAGGTGCAGCTGGGGGGACAGTCACAGGTGCAGCTGGGGGAACAGCCACAGGTGCAGCTGGGGGAACAGCCACAGGTGCAGCTGGGGGGACAGTCACAGGTGCAGCTGGGGGAACAGCCACAGGTGCAGCTGGGGGAACAGCCACAGGTGCAGCTGGGGGAACAGCCACAGGTGCAGCTGGGGGGACAGTCACAGGTGCAGCTGGGGGAACAGCCACAGGTGCAGCTGGGGGAACAGCCATAGGTGCAGCTGGGGGGACAGTCACAGGTGCAGCTTGTTCAGCTGGAGCCTCGTCTGTGCCCTCCTCCGTGACCCCGTGATGAAAAGGGTCACAGCGAGATCTTCCTCCTCCAGCACATACACAGCAACCACGGGAACAAGGAACAGTCTGTCTCACCACAGCTTAATGTCACCTGTATGATCGTCCTGAAAAAGAAATAGATCATGTCATCAAATACATTCATACAGAACATGGGTACATGTAAGCACATACTGTACATACATACATAACATGGGTACATGTAAGCACATACATACATACATACGGAACATGGTACATGTAAGCACACATATGCATTCATACATACAGAACATGGGTACATATACATACATACAGAACATGGGCACATGTAAGCACATACATACATAGGTACATGTGAGCACATACAGTACATACAGAACATGGGTACATATAAACACATACATACATACATACATACAGACAGAACATGGGTACATGTTATCACATTTGGATAGAATTGCTTTGACCAAACAGTTACTACTTAACATGTCTATTTATGTACAGAACATGTTAGCAGGAGAATATATAGAGGCCGTGGTACACACACTGCTACTAAACGTTAGAAAGCCGTTACTCCCAGGCGCACGCGTGAGAGCTGGAACATGCTACACTGTATCACCCTTTGTGGAGCAATTACATTTACAGAGATCTCCTCCCTCCGCAGGAAGTAACGGGAAGTACTTTGAAAGTGACTATTTCTCACAGGACCGCAGTGGCTAACATCAGAAGCCTGGAATGCATTCAGACAGGGAGATGGGGGACGCAGGTAAATGGATAAAGCAGTGGGGTGATCGTTAGCAGAAGGAAGAGCAACAAGAATTGTCAGTGAACTTTAAGACTATAAGCATGTTGGTGATGGGTTCTGTATTGTCATATACCAGGTCTCTCCGCCTCCGTGGAGTCCACAAGCTCAGGTAGTCCCAGGTACCTGGGAGGTTGCGATGACCGAGCTGACCCGCTCCTCCATCCGGCTCAGGTACAAAGGGGGTAAAAGATATGACTATTTGGCACTCCCCAAACACGAAACACAGCAGTAAGGTTACACCACTTTGTGGTGTACAAGATATTAAGTGGTTATAAAAACGGTATATACAGATATACACAGATAGATGAAAGTCAAACAACTGCAGGAATCACTCAACCTCTAGCAAGGAACAACCACATTCCTTCAGGAATACAAATGCAGAAAGGTGAGGGAGTTGATGATTAACAGTTGACCACTGTGGGTTAACAGGATCATTTCTAGATCACTAAATGTACTCAGCGAGTAGGTAGGTAGAGTAGAGCAGGAGAAGAAAGCCGGGGATTGAATGGGCAATAGTTTAAAATAATTTTTAATACAGAAAGCACATAGCAACAATAAAAAAAACCCTTACAGGGCACGCACGTGTGTTAGTGCCCTATGGGCATATAATGGTGTCTTTAGATTTTATTTTATTTTCCCTCCGATCCTAGGTACCGGTGTGCGTTGAGACTGCGTGGCTTTGTCTTGAGTTCCCCCCAAAGAGGCCGCTGGGAGTTATGCTCTGCTCGGCTCTGCGCTCCGACGTCACTTGTTCCGGTCCTGTTGGTATTCCTCCTCTTTCACCCAAGACCGGAACCATGTGACGTCGGAGCGCAGAGCCGAGCAGAGCATAACTCCCAGCGGCCGCTTTCGGGGAACTTTTGTGAACTTTGCGCCTAGACTCGAGTGATGACCACTCTAGTTCTTTGAGCATTTCGCAGTGATGTGTGTTGTAGCTGCATTGGAGAACAAAGCGGCATATTTAATTGTAGAGGGTGTCAAGTTTGCTACGGTGGGTTTGAGGTGCCGAGCCATATACTATGTCTCCATAGTCGATAATTGGCATTAGCATCTGCTGTGCGATACGCTTTCTGACCAGCAGACTTAGGGAGGATTTTTTCCTGTAAAGAACACCTAGTTTGGCATAGGTTTTGGATGTCAGGGTAACAAAGTGCACCCCAAATGTTAAATGGGAGTCAAACCATATGCCCAAGTATTTAAAACTAGTAACAGGAATTAGGATGGTATTAGCGTTGGTTCAGATCTGGAGCTCAGCCATTGGAAGCTTTAAAAGTTTAGCCTTGGTCCCAAATACCATTGTTACAGTCTTGTCAGTGTTTAAAAACAGTTTGTTTTGGGAAATCCAATTTTCAAGTCTCAAAAAGTCAGACTGAAGTATGTGTTCAAGGTCGGAGAGGGTAGGGCTGTGTGCATATAAGATTGTGTCCTCTGCATACATGTGTATTGAAGCTCCCTTACAAGCTGTACGAAGATCATTGATGAACACTGAGATGAGTAGGGGCCCTAGAACAGAGCCTGGCGAGATGCCACAGGTGATATCCAGGGGGTTGGTGTTAGAGCCTGAGATGGACACATGTTGGGATCTACCTGATAGGTAGGACTGAAACCAGTTTAAAGCATGCTTCCCTATTCCAGAGCACTGGAGTTTGTTAAGCAGGATAACATGATCAACAGTATCAAAAGCCTGTGCAAATTCTAGGACTATTGCACCAGTGAGTTGTCCCCGTTCCATTCCACACTGGATTTCTTTGAAAAACTTTTAGCAGGGTAGTTACAGTGGAGTGTTTGGGGCGAAAGCCAGATTGGAATTGGCTAGGGATATGCAAATATAACTCTACCCATTTGCTCCACCAATCCCTCATCTCGTCACAGAGAGGCTCAGATGCCCCTTAAAATGGCACAAACAAGATTAACATATAGACACTGTCTGACACAAGTATATTTTAGCGCGAGTTGCAATAAAATAACAATTCTGGGACGGAATTTGTTAGTTGATACACACAACCCGTTGGAACACAGCTCACATTATATAGTATGCCAGGACCTTCTATGCATTATATTTTGTATGTTTGGAGCACAAATAATAACATTTGTAGTGAGTCCAATGAATGAAAGGGACATCTCCCTATGTGTATTATCCTTCATAATCCATTCTCAGTTTGTACTTTGGTCTATATGCAACAATATTAAACCCTTCTGTTCCAAACTGTGTTCAAGGTCATTCTGGGACTGAAGGGTCCTGGTCCTCCCTATGTATTTCTTATTCCTGTAAATAGTAGTAAAAGGTTTGTGGGCATCGAGACACTTTTTTTAGTGGTCAGTCAGAGACATTTTGTTAGAGCCAGTGGTGCAATTTCAGTCAGGATACACATTCCAGACTGGTCTGAACAAATATTTGGGGATACTAATATAGTATTCAGTGATATGGGACACTGCAGTCCCTGCTGATCGCTATTTTTATTGGGGGAGTTCTGCATTTTATTTTTCACATCTGATGTTCTGTTCAGGAAATACTTTATAAGCTTTTTAAATATTAAATTAATGGGAGGTTCAATTGAATTTTTCCAGCGCAGCCTAAAGCAGGGGCGACCAACTGCAGCCCTCAAAAGTTACCAACAGGTCAAGTTTTCGGGATATCCCTGCTTCAGCACAGGTGGTGCAGTCTTTGGCTGAGCCGCTGATTGAGCCACCTGTACTGAAGCAGGGATTTCCTTAAAACCTGACCTGTTGGTAGCTCTTGAGGACTGGAGTTGGCCACTCCTGGGCTAGTTTGGTAATTACATAGTATAATTACATTACATAGTAGATGAAGTTGAAAAAAGACATACGTCCATCAAGATCAACCTATGCTAACGTTAGACGACAGATACTTTATCCTATATTTGTAGTTTCAGCTTATTGATCCAGAGGAAGGCAAACACAAACCCCAGTAAAATATAATCTAATGATATCTCATAAGGGGAAAAATAAATTCCTTCCTTACTCCAAATATTGGCAATCAGATTACTCCCTGGATCAACATCCTTCCCATGTTAACTTATTTGGTATATCACTGTATACCTTTCCTTTCTAAAAAGATGTCCAGCCTTTTTTGAACATATCTATTGTATCTGCCATCACAGTCTCCATGGGTAATGAATTCCGCATTTGAACTGCCCTTACTGTAAAGAAATCTTTCCTTTGTTGCTGGTGAAATCTCCTTTCCTCCAACCTTAAGGGATGACCCTGTGTCCTTTGTACTGCCCTTGGGATGAGTAATTCTTTTGAAAGCTCCTTGTACTGTCCCCAAATATATTTGTATATAGTTATCATATTCCCTCTTAGACGCCTTTTTTCTAATGTACATAAATCTAATTGAGCTAGTCTCTCCTCATAAACCAGGTTGTCCATCCCCTTTATTAATTTGGTGGCTCCTCACTGCACTCTCTCTAGTTCCATAATGTATTTTCTAAGGAGTGGCGCCCAAAATTCTAGTCCATATTCAAGGTGTGGTCTTACTAATGCTCTATAAAGGGGCGTTATTATGTTTACTTCTCTTCCATCCATGCCCGTTTAATGCAAGATAATATCTTGTTTGCCTTTGCAGCTACTGCCTGACTTTGGGCACTATTGCCAAGCCTGGTAATGGTTATGTACTGTAGTCATATTTTTCAAATCCCCAAAACCTGGAATACATTTAGGTTAGAAGTTATCTCTGGAATACACTGGTTTGGTAATTGGTTAGATTAAAATAGACACACAGTTTAATCCAGAGAAGAGCAGTGTGTTGGACTAATTTTATAATACATCAAAGCAGATAGCTATTACCGATCTAATAACTCTTGCATTGATAAGTCAAGTGCACATGGCCATTGTTCACTGATCATTATTCGTCCCAGACATCAAGGGGTTCAACGTTATTATTTATTTCACGGACACGATCAGTACATTGCCTTTGCTGTTGATTTGCACTGTATTGAGACATGGATTTTATGTTTATTTTTACTTGAAGCACCCAGGAATCTTATCGTTTGCCCAGCACCAAGACAGCTGCAGCGAATTGCACAAATTTAATGAGATCCCAAGGCAGAGTTTCTAGACCAATTTTTTTTTATAAAAATGAAAACAAAAACAACTATATGCAGGGCAGCAGTGCCCCCTACAGGACCACGCGTAGATCTGCCTATTTGAAATGTTACAACTCCCGGTGCTTCTTTTATATGTATCTCCTTCCAGACCATCCGTAGGGTATGTGCCGCCCTTAGGCAAGCCCTATTAAGGACGCCCCCAAAGGAACAAAAGATTATTCCCCCTCCCCCCCCAAAAAAAATTTCCCCTAATTTTTTCCCCCCAAACCACCTCCCCCCCCCCCAAGTTAGGAAGCAGAGGGTCTCCAGAGCGGAACCGCATTAATTTCAGCTTCGGGGACCTACTGATTCCTGAGATACTGGCCCGTTAGGTATGTCCTGTGCTCAGGTTTAGATGATCCATCACATGGGCCAATAGGAAGCTGTGACATCATATGCGGTTTCCTATTGGCCCATGTGACATGGGGCTTTAAACCTGAGCTGAGATACCGGCGCCCCTTAAGGAGATAAGTATCTCAGGAAGCAGGGCGTCAACGGTTTAGAAAATAACAGGGTTCAGCTCCGGAGACACCCCTGCTTCAAACCTACATGTATTTAAAAAAAAAAAAAGGAAAGCATCAGTGCTGTTACTCTCTCCTTCTTTCTGCCCCCATAGACCTGCCACCCCCGAGACCTTCCACGCTAGGCAGCGCCTTACCTGCTCACTCCTAGAGACGGCCTGTGTACTGTGTCTGAGCCCAGTTACCTGGAGGTGAAACTGAAGAAGCTTCTTGTGGGCTATTGGTTATTTGGCAAAATTAAGATAAGACACTGTAGTCTATATACGTTTGCATGTATCTTCTTCGGATGAGAAGTTAATCAGTTTTCTAATGCAGAGTATATAGCATGTTCAAAGCAGAAATGTCCGTCCTCACCCAAAACATCTTGTCACCTTACCATCTGGAGTCCGTCTTTTGAGTAAATATCTTATTAGCTCTTGGCATTTGTAGGAAATAAGAATGACAACATGCAGGATCATTGTTGGCAAACTGCTGAATAAAGGGAATATCAGGCATCATACGGTTCTTTTTATTCACTGGGTGAAAGGCAATATGTTGAGATAATTCACAGGTTAGAAATGCTACTTAAAGCAGCATTCCAATCTGCCGTTTTTTAATTTTTTAATTTAAATTTCCCCCCTTTAATTTGTGCATCAATACAACCCACACAATGATAAGTAATTAGCTAAGTTGCCAATCAATCCGTTGTCCTGTGATCGATCGGTGAAGAATCGGCTCGGGGGGTCACTAAATGGCCGTCAGTGCAGCAGAAGAGGACCAACAATGCAAAGTTCTGGGGGCAAGGTCCAGTGACCAGGCAGTCACCAGATACAATTGGTGCACTGCTAGAGAGAGAGCAGGGCTCAAAAGGGGTGTGCCAGAGCCTGTTTCAGAAGAGGAAGGGGATGTGACTTTGTAAATGGTTGCTATAGAAACAAATCATGCATGTTACATTATAATACATGCAAAATGTCATTCAGAGTTGTTCTTTTTTTTAAAAATGTACAAGTATTTTCTTCTGGTACAGAACTGATTTATTAAAAAGAAACAAACAAAAAAAATAATATGTAGGATATTGCTTGGTCTAGTGCTTTAAGACCACCTGGTTCATATAAGCTAAGAAATAATTGCTATTGCTTTTGCATAGAAATATTCCAATAAATATTTAAATAACCACATAATAATTCCCATCTTGTATATTGTGGTGTTTTATTTTGCACGTAGATTCAGCATTTAGAAGATCCCGTTTTAATTCCACCTATGCTAAACAAACCAGCCAACATCTGGTTAACCCTTTGAGTGCCCTAGGATGTAGGAAGCTACTACGTCATGAGTTCTGGCACCCTAGGTGCCCCATAATGTAGTAGCTATATCCCCCCCAAAATGCTTATTTTCTTAGGGGAGTGTATGTCCTGCGCTCCTTTGGAGCTTAGTATGCGGCCTGCACCTGATGGCAGATGGAAGAGGGATGACTCTTCCCATTCCATCATCAGTGACAGAGCGAAGCGCATGAGGCCTGGAGAAGTGTGGCACTCTGGCCTTCTGAAGCTCTCCGACACTCAACGAGTTAAACAGTGGGCTGCATACTTCTGTAGAACTGGGAGGGTTAAACAGACCATAGTAGCCTATTCTTTATATCGCACTGACGATGGATTTGTTCACTTTTCCCAGACTCCCTTTCACTTGAAACATTTGCCCACAATCTGTTGTCTGCTTCATGTCCGTATTCAAACCGTGAACATCCATTGTAGTCAGTGAAAGGGGTGAGATATTCTCTTTCACATATTGGAAAAATGTACAACTCAATTACAATTTGTATTCAATTCTCCCTTTCATGTCATTTAATATAGGGCTTTTCCAGAGTGTTCAGCTCACACACATTGTATACATCATTCTCTAGCTGCATAGGGGTGGGCAACTCCAGCCCTCAAGGGCCACCACCAGGCAAGGCTTTCAGGATATCCCTGCTTCAGCACATGCAGTGCAGTCTTCGACTGAGCCACTGATTGAGACACCTGTGCTGAAGCAGGGATATCCTGTTAACCTGACTTGTTGGTGGCCCTTGAGGACTGGAGTTGGCCGCCCCTGTTGAAGCAGACCTTGATTATATTGATGATGTGTTGCTTTCTCATTGGTTTTACAAATAAGGCTACTATATTCTATGTACAGTAGTTACAGTATCTACCTCTGCTGGAGAAGAATTCAGCTCCATTCAAATGAATGGGACTACAATCTTTTCCAGCCCAGGAAAGTATCTGCGCATCTTATTTCGGGTCTGCAGAAAGCTAAACCTGATTGCATTGCACGGTCTCATTGGATTTGTATTGATGTGGGATGCAGCAGATTTTGATACCTGCGCAGTATATTCTTTTTGCATTCAGAGGGCGTGAGCAGAGCCCTGACTTTCGCCATGGCTTACAATTAGATTTTATTTTCTATTTCCTACCCTCAGTTTAGCCGCACCAAGCTGTTTCCAATTTAGATATGAATACAGGTTTGCAGATCAGGCCTCTTAATCATCAAACACTTTGTGACCAGGTAACTAGAGTCTGGAAAAACAAAAAAATATATATTTTTTTTTAATTAAAAAAAATAGAGGCCACGTCACAGCTACCGGAACATGAAAACTGATTAGATTAAAAAAAAAAATGAAATAACAATATAGTGAAATAAAAAGCCATTCCCCTGGCATCTGATATTAAAAACATTGAAAAGTGCCAGTATAAACCTTTTTTCAAGAGACTGGGTTCTTTGTCAAGAAATACCTTTCTTCCAAAAACATCCTTGCTGCCATATGTCTGCATGCAGCCAGCTGCAGATCCGACAAAAAAAGTTCTTATTCCTTTGGTATAATATTTTACAGATTTGCCAAAGGGGTCACTTACTGTGAGCCATTTACGTCACGGCTTGTAGACACAAACAACTAAAGAAGCAAGGTGACGCAGGGAAAGGCGAAGAAATAATGCACCAGGATCCCTTCTCATTTTCCCAAGCCATTAATCTTACAGGTTGGGTATTAACTAGTATTCCAGCTATTCTCCTAAACACATTTATCATGCATGGCATTTATTTCAATACACTGGCCGGTTAACAACAATAGATTGTCTAGAGTGGGTGGTCAGCGATAGATCGTCATTAAGTGGTCGATCCTCCGAGGTTTCACTGCAGACACGCTTTAGTTATTGGTAATTAATCCTTCAAGTTATTGATGCTTGAAAAATTAACACTTACTTCAGTGTAGCAAACAAATGTTCTATGGCCATATGGTAATATATCCACTTGAAATAGCCACAACCGGGTGTGTGAAATCAGAACTCTACCAGAACCTTCAATTTCAATCTCAAGAACAAAAGCAAAATCCTCAAGATTTTCAGAACCAAAAACTCTAAATTATGTAGAACCAAAATCGGACCGATTGCACATCTGTAGGTGATGCTCATCGTATATTTTACAATTATTTAAGGGTCTTCAGTTATATTGTTTTAGTTTCTTAATGGTCTGTATGACAGCATATTTATTTTAAGCCTTTTCTTGCTTTTAGTATGCTATTTAAAAATTTTCATATCTATTTTATTTTTTTCCCCATAATTTAGTAAAAATCCAAAACCAAAACCAAACATATTGGTTTTTTTTTGGTAAAACTAGAACCAACATTTTTTAGACCCAAAACCACGTCCAAAAGCAAAACATAAAAATGTAATGAACCCCCCCACCAGTGAGAGTGCCCACCCCCCCAGTGTGAGTGCCCACCCCCCCAGTGTGAGTGCCCACCCCCCCAGTGCAAGTGCCCACCCCCCCAGTGAGAGTGCCAACCCCCCCAGTGTGAGTGCCCACACCCCCAGTGTGAGTGCCCACCCCCCCAGTGTGAGTGCCCACCCCCCCAGTGCGAGTGCCCACCCCCCCAGTGCGAGTGCCCACCCCCCCAGTGATATGCGGAACGTTTGGCAAAATTGAGCAATTTGTGCACAGAATATTTTGCGGGGAAAAATGCAAAGTTCATCCCCCAAAAATTGCATGGGTCACATGCCACTGATATGCAAGTTCATATGAACAATGTGCTGCTCCCACTTGTCATTTAAGAGATTTTTTGAAATTTATTTTGAACATAAACGGAAATTTGGCAACAATTCCCCAATTTCACAAAATGTAAAAAAAAGGGTGACATTGCAAAGCCTTTTTTCCATGAAAAACAGTAACATGAAAATTTAGCAAAATTGCCAAACTCAGCTCACACATCTTTAAATCCATCGTTTTTACGAGCTTCTCTGCTAACACCTCCATCCACATTTCTACACTGATCCATGTCAGTGATGTTTCTTGCCTGTGACGCCTATTCATTGCATAGAACACGGTCTTTCTTCTCCCTTATCCCAATGCTTCCTCACAGGATCATCCATTTACAGTACATTATTAACAGTAACACCGCTGCACTTCTGCTACCAAGAAAGGGGATGTTACAGTGCAGTACTGTAATAATCATTCAGGGTCTGATCGTCTCAAGAGCAGTAAAATCTTTGTTTAAAAAGTGCAATATGCAAGTTGCCAGATGTACTAAGGAGAATGATAGCAAACAGACTAGATTATAATAAAATGAATTATCTTGCCTATTCCATGTCATTGTATAGCCCTGTCTGCATTTATCTTTTGAACATAACACTGACAAACTCCCTAATCAGAAGGACATGGTGTGCATTACATAGAAACCTAATGATGATGGGACTGTGCAGATCAGTGTTTCCCCTGGGAATCCTTGAGTTTCATGGGCATACCTAAAGGGTTCCCTGCAATCTGCAGGTCATTTGAAAAATGTACCAAATACAGAAAAAATTACAATGCATCTGATGCGCTATTAGAGAGGGTTGGGGTTCCTTACAATGCATCTGATGCGCTATTAGAGAGGGTTGGGGTTCCTTACAATGCATCTGATCTCAGACGCGCTATTAGAGAGGGTTGGGGTTCCTTACAATGCATCTGATCTCAGACGCACTATTAGAGAGGGTTGGGGTTCCTTACAATGCATCTGATCTCAGAGACGCTATTAGAGAGGGTTGGGGTTCCTTACAATGCACCTGATCTCAGATGCGCTACTAGAGAGGGTTGGGGTTCCTTACAATGCATCTGATCTCAGACTCTATTAGAGAGGGTTGGGGTTCCTAAAAAATGCATCTGATCTCAGACGCTCTATTAGAGATGGTTGGGGTTTCTTAAAATACATCTGATTTCAGACGCGCTATTAGAGAGGGTTGGGGTTCTTTACAATGCATCTGATCTCAGACACACTATTAGAGAGGGTTGGGGTTCCTTACAATGCATCTGATCTCAGACGCGCTATTAGAGAGGGTTGGGGTTCCTTACAATGCATCTGATCTCAGACGCTCTAATAGAGAGGTTTGGGGTTCCTTACACTGCATCTGATCTCAGGCGCGCTATTAGAGAGGGTTGGGGTTCCTTACAATACATCTGATCTGAGACGCGCTATTAGAGAGGGTTGGGGTTCCCAGAATTTCACAATATAATTATAAGGTTCCTTAAACAAACAAAAGGTTGAAAACCACTGGTTTAGATAAACCATGAAACAAGTATATTTCCAATTTCCAATGATAATCTCAAGAAAAAGAAAAAAGGTTACTATGTATTGCACTCAATCAATTTAAAGTGGATAATGAATAAGTATAAAAATTAACTTTCAATGATAATACATACGGTTGTTATTCTTTCAGTCAGGTAGTAAAACGGCACCTTTTAAATGTTGTAAGAAGAACAAACGCTTTCATGCTTGGCAAGTACATTTTTATGTAACATTTCAAACAGCTCAGTCTGCTCACTGCTTCCAACAGCCCACTACATTGGCCCCAGCACATCCCAAGGTTGGTACAGAGCGCCTGGTTCGTGCAGCTAGTAAACTGCACAGAGGACCGAACCTTCGTGTTACCTGCATTCCGGGCTTTAAAAATGGCTGAAAACGTCAGTACTCTGGAAGTTACATGAAGGGAATCCTAATCACGCAGGAAGAGACCAGATTAACGTTATTTTGTTTGAGTTCAACCTCTTACCCTGTACAGCAAGAGGCTCTGTGTAGGGCCATTAAGTGAACTGACTGATATTGTACTGTAGCCGTTACCACACTTTAGTGAAACACAGTGTATAACAGGGGTGGCCAACTCCAGTCCTCATTGACTGAGCCACTGATGGTGCCACCTGTGCTGAAGCAGGGATATCCTTGAAACCTGACCTGTTGGTGGCCTTTGAGGACTGGAGTTGCCCAGTCGTTGTCTGTCAGCATTCACTGTTTGTTACCAAAATAAGGTATATGGGACCTCATAGAAGGTGTTTTTTGTTGGGTGAGGACAGACCCTGTTATTCATGTGCCAGTGCTATCTTACAGCTTTATAATCCTAGTGAGTACATAGTATCATCAATTTAGGTTGGTAAAAGCAAATCTACACACATGCCGACATCATTTAAAGCAGTAATCCAGCGTACTCGTTTGGGGGTTCTGTGGGGGAGGGAAAACACTATTTATCTCCAGGAACCCCATCTCTTGGGGTACTTGCAATATTAATTGTCAGTGTTAAAGCTCCTGTTCGGTTAATCAAAATGGCTACCAAATGCCACAGGCCAATAGGGAGCCAGCACAGATTACTTCTGCACCAGAGTAGGGCGTACTTTGGAGCCCCACCCCTCTAAATACTGGGATATCCTAGCAAAATCAATCAAAGGAAACCCCATTCTTTTTATTTGTCATAGAAATGGGCAATGTACATATTCCGCCTCCGTAGGGCTGTTCGAAGCGTCCCATCACGAGATATCTCTTGTCTACTTTCATAAAATATAAGTGGTGTTTGGGTGCATCATTGAATTACATGCGAGAGCAGTGGGGTGTCAATCTGGGTAATGCTACTTTGGGACACACCACCCCTTTCAAACATTAACTACATAAAAAGGAAATGTATTGGGTGCTATTTTTTCTTAATGTCGAGAAAATAGCGGGTTATAAAGTGTGTAATATGAACCATTTAGACAATATTACTTAGCGCATTGCAAAGAATAAATAAAATCCCAATATTTCTTGCATGTTAATGAGACGCAACCTAATGTGCATTTGGCACCATAACCAGATAATTGTGTAACTTGTACTGGGGGGTTGGGGGGGAAGGGGGGGAGGGGGCGCTGTAGGAGTTACTGCTAGGATATACCACAAATCATTTTTTTGATAATGTAATTGTGGAAATCTTAAAATTCCCCTGGACAGGGAAATTGCCCTGGCAGCGAATGGGTTAAGTTACAAACCAATAACATTTCCTGACTTCAGTCGTGTCCATACTGGCTAAACATTAATAAGCAATGTGTATGTTAAACCAGAGTCAGATCACTAAACTGACTTCATTAGTGTTGTTGAGTCATTTAGCGCAGGTCAGCGCCACGTTCACCTGCCTCGTTCCCCTGGAACGCGGCCAGTCATTATTTGGCAGGTTTGATTGAGTTTGATTGTGGACAGCGAACGTTACAAGAGGCAAAGTGTCCTATTGACTGATTAAATGTTGCTGCTTGATTCTGGATTGAAGTGGATGAAAATTGTAGACAGCTAGTTTTAAAAGCCCTGAAGGGTGTGTTTTATAGAATGTACTTTGCTTTTGACATTGAATTTTCCGAGCACTGTTTTGTTAGTGCATTGCAATACAAATACCATGGGCCATAGTTACTAAGCCTCCTTCTGCCGCAGGGTAACCTTCCAGCGCTGGGAAACACCTTACAGCACGAGGGCCGACACCTGTACTCAAGGGCCACCAACAGGTCAGGTTTTCAGGATATCCCTGCTTCAGCACAGGTGGCTCAATCAGTGGCTGAGTCAAACACTGCACCACCTGTGCTGAAGCAGCGATATCCTGACCACTCCTTTCTTACAGACTATTCCAGTTAAGGCATCGTCCAAATCCATAAGGTGTCTTACAACAGAAGGCTGCTTAGTAAACATGGACCTTTGTGCTTTTAGGGAGAATATTGATAGTTTTTGCAGTTATTTCAAGATTTGATGGAAAATAATCCGTGCTCTGCTTGTTTGGAAGAGTTAGACACATAACAACCAAGACAAACTATCACCGGCGTTATTATAACTGGAATCATTTTGCTTCTAAAAGAGTCAGAGTTAGTTACAGTATACGGTACAATCTTAGTATGAAACGACGTGTTAAAAAAAATACAAACCGGAGAACATGTGGTTGCATCTCTGTAAGTCTACGATTTGGAACAAAAGGGGAGAAAACCATCCAGTAATGATTACTTTTATTAATTCATTATTTTAAAACCTATATAACTAAAGTGTTTCTCAGCACTGGAGAGGTTGGGGCTGCAGTACGTGAAACAAAAAGAACGATTCCTGCGCTCCTACCAATTAGGCTAAATTAAAACAGTGATCTCATGAAAAAGGGTTATTTCGTTAAACCCTTTGGCCAAGGCGCCGTCACGGCATAACCACATTTGCAGGTACCTACACTGAATATATGTAATTAATGTCCCATGTACTAGTGAAAAATGTGAGAAAGCCCTGAAGGGGTTAAATAAAGCTTATGCTTTTGTGAGTAGTGCAATTAAAAGCTGGCCAAAGCCAGTATCATAGTTACCTTACTATAGAGGTAAACTGTGGGTGCACAAATTCCCTGCTGTGAATATAATAAAACTTACACATATTTCTTTCTGTCAGCCTTATACATTCACCTGCTCTCGGAGGGTGATGTGCAGACTGACACTGGGGGGTGTATTGTACCTGTACTAACTGGGAAACTGGTAGGGGCTCTGTCCTGGAGGGGGGAGACACACACCTCCAAGGAACTGCTATGTAAAGCAGATGAGCAAATAAACCTACCCCTGTGACGTTTCAGTGACATTATAATAAAAAGCCCTTATGGAGTATGCAGCAAGGAAATGGATTGGCCTAATATTTGTGGAAGACTGTACATATTACCGCGCTCCTCCTTATAGAAGTTTGCTGCTGGTAAAAAGATCGGCCTTACATACAGTATGTGAACCTACACTGGCGACACGTTTTATTGAAGCACGGCTAGCACCGCAAGCCGGGGGATGCCCCGGCGTGCTAGCCGCACTCCCTCAGCGTGTTGCGCGGTCACGCGTCATCGGGTGCCTGCGCCCCCTGCACGCGCGTCCAGGGCTCCCCGAGGGAGCCCTGGTGTCCCGCGATGTGGGGGACGGCGGCAGGGGGTTCCGGGGGACCCGGCGGACCTGGCAGCGGGAGGGAGAAAGCCCCGATCGGAGGGCGCTCCTCCGCTGCTTCGGCGCGCGCCCGGCACCCTCCGGGGCGCGCCAGGTTACTGCTGCGGCCGAGAACGGGCAAATGCTCGAATAAACTCGGCCGCAGCAGTACTTTTTAATGTTTAAGACATGTAGGGGAAGATCCTCAGAAGGTCGTTCATTTTTTAACGTAACGTTATCTCATTTTAACTTATCGATTTCTGTAGCGCATATGCCCAAAGGTGTTTAGCGCTACGATGTTCAACCATTTACCTTCCAAATAACTTGAGGACGTTAGGCTTATTCATATTCATCTGGTAAGGAGCACTTTACCTAACTACGGAGACCGTCACACCTCCGTTACTGTTAGCGCACGATAATAACGCTACGATGTTTAGCGCCTGCCAAAAGCCGCTGTTACTCACATCCAGGCCCTGATTATCATTGGGTTATTTATAGAAATAGCTAGGTCTTAAGTGGCACCATATGAAAGGGCTGAGCGTAGGATTTAACCCTTACATTACATGGGCCGGATTTAGGGCATGGCGGTTGCCTTGGCCCCCCGCGCCTTCGGGAGAGCTGGAGTTGGGAGCTGGGGAGACCCGGGCCGGCTCAGGGCCGCTGCTCACCCCAAGGTAGGTGCGTGCCTAGGGGACTCTTACCTTCTCTGAAGCAGGAACCCCACTGCCCGCATGCCGCCTTGCACCCTGCGAAATCTATGGATGAACATATTAATGGCTGAAACATAGAAACAGGTGGATACGAAATTGTGTATTGTTTTTTTTTTAAACTATAATATTATTTTATGCTGAAAGGGAATGTAATATATGTAATATATGTAATATATGTAATATATGTTTATGTTTATGTTGTATGTAATATTGATTGTGTTAGGAATGTGTAGCACAATAAATCTACATATGAGAAAATGAATTTGAAGGAGACAGAAGATAAATAATATTTTAGTACACACAGTTGCGGCACTGTGCGGGGTGCACTGGGGAGTCAGTTAGAGGAACAGCAGGGGGGTCAGCCAGTGGCACAATAGGGGGGGGGGGCAGCCAGTGGTACAGCAGGGGGGGTCAGCTAGTGGAACTGATGGGAGATCAGCCAGTGGAACAGCAGGGGGGGGGTCAGCTAGTGGAACAGCTGGGAGGTCAGCCAGTGGAACAGCAGGGGGGGTCAGCTACTGGAACAGCTGGGAGGTCAGCCAGTGGAACAGCTGGGGGGGTCAGCTAGTGGAACTGATGGGAGGTCAGCCAGTGGAACAGCAGGGGGGGGGTCAGCTAGTGGAACTGATGGGAGGTCAGCCAGTGGAACAGCAGGGGGGGGGGGTCAGCTAGTGGAACAGCTGGGAGGTCAGCCAGTGGAACAGCAGGGGGGGGTCAGCTAGTGGAACAGCTGGGAGGTCAGCCAGTGGAACAGCTGGGGGGGTCAGTCAGCGGAACATCTGGGTGGGGTCAATAGTGGAACAGCTGGGAGGTCAGTCAGCAGAACAGCGGGGTGGTCAGCCAGTGGAAATCGAAGACTCACCACCTGTGCTGAAGCAGGGATTTCCTGAGAACCTGACCTGTTGGTTGCCCTTGAGGACTGCAGTTGCCCACCCCTCGTATATCTAGATCAGAGATTACCAGCTAGAGTGTAGCAATCAATGTGTCATTAGATTGAGATTATCACTCCACTGAGTATAACATGGAGATCTGCAACTTTGTAACTATACACTTTATTAAAAGGTACTTTTACTTATCTAGGAAATACTGGCGTTTACATTGATTTGGACTCTGGGGCCTATGCAGAGAGCAGCGCTATTTCAAAATTCGCCATTTTTTGGAGAAAATCGCGCAGAAAACAGCAGAAAATGGCGAGTTACGAAAAACGCGCCAATTTTTCTTTTCTATTTCTAAAACTTGCCTCGCGGCTGGCGAGAACCTCCATCTCGCCAGTTTTAAAAATATCCTAATGCAGAGAGGCGCGAACGGCATCTAGTCTCCTTTTTGCCTCGCCAGAAAAAATTGGCAAGAAGCTGCCGCTCGCGGCCATAGCAAAGGGAAAAAAAAGGCGCAATTTTTTTTTACACATTTCTGAAGCGCGCATCTCGCCAATTTAAACTCGCCACACGCATTCATGTTAAACATAGCAGAATTCGCACATTTCTGCATATGGAGAATAAAACTCTCCAAAAAAGCTACTTTTTAATAAACTCGCCAATTTTAAAATTCGCTGCTCTCTGCATAGGCCCCTCTATCTCCTATTGATTACTCATTAATTTGGGCCATTCATCCCTTAGGCATTTGACTGATATTTTTCTTTTTAACCATTCGTGTGTATATATCAATTTTTAGTTATATCATAAAAAGTGTAGTATTAGAATGCTGTTTTTTGGAATTTGGTAACTTTTGAGTGCATCAGAGCAGTGACGTTGTTCTCCTCGCTATTTAAATACGCTCCTGTTTATCTCATTTACTATAAACTGAGCACGAGTGTTCCCATTATATATTCACTCTGTTTTCCCAGTAGAATAGATATTTTTATATGTGAAAGGAATTGCTGCCTTCACTTAAAAAATATACTGTTCTTCCTTTATTTATTACAATCTTGATTTAAGTTTATAAAAGTAAATATTAATTGAAGGCATAATTTGGAACCACCCACTGATATGATCTAATCTAGCGGTGCGCAAACTGGGGGGCGCGACCCCCAGGGGGGGCGCGAGACTGCCGGCGGGGGGGGCGCGGGGTTTACAGAGGCCCGGCGCGCTTCCCGAAGGCACTTAAATTAAGTGCCGGGGGAGCTGCAGGGCCTGTGTAAACCTTTACATACCTAGGCTCCGGCGGCTTCCTTCCTGCATCGCCATGGCAACGCTGGCGGCAAAATGACGCCGCGAGGTCAACGTGATGTCATGACGCCGGAGCGCTGGTAAGTGGGGGTGTTTTCGCTGGTTCCTAAATACAGTATAGTTACGAAAGGTTCTTTATTTTGAAGGATGCTAGAAAACACAATGTATGAAGTCCTTGCAGAGGTTCCTCATCCAGCGTTTCCCTCGATGTGCCTCAGTGTCACCCTCGTCATTACTCATTATTTACAGGTTTGAAGCGTTCCCTGCTAAGTTATGGGAAAAGCGTTACGTGCTGTCAATCACATCGATGCCTCCATGGGATTCAAACTGGAGATTTCAAAGCTCATAAACATATCTGCAAATATAAATCAAAAGTTAAAAAGAGGAAGGCGTCATGTGAACGTGTTTAACCCCTTCCCTGCTGGAGGGGCCTGGAACACATTGCTTTGCCAGTCTGACAGCGAACGGTTAATGCCCCTCAAACACTGCGTTTGAATTCACCGGGGCAGTTCATTTAAAGGCTATTATTTCATTTGCTCAAACGGTTTGCATAACATACCCCACCTCACTGTAAAATATATATAACGCTACAATAGCTAAACTGAACTCTGTACTTCTGGTTTGCAGAGTTTTTATGATTATGATGAAATGATGTATTGCATAGAATTGGAGGCGCTTATTAAAGTTGCCATTTCTCACCCAATAAATAAAAAGCTGAAGAAAAAAATTGTCCAATGTAGAATTAACTGAAAGCCTAAAACATACAGTATGTAGCAGTATATTATTAGAAGTACTATTTCATAAAACACGCGTAGGAATCATCGTATAAAGCTTCGGGTCTGCTCTCCTGGGAAATATAATAATAATATTTTAGTAGTACTGCTGTGGACACAGCTGTGTGGTGAGCCAAATTAACGTGGTCACAAGGGGAACGTGACATTAGAAATAGGTGGATCCATATCAAAGACAGTGGTCCATATCTACTAATCTGTCTTCTGCCATTAGACACCGTACACCAGGGGCGGTCAACTCCAGTCCTCAAGGGCCACCAACCGGTCAGGTTTTCAGGATATCCCTGCTTCAGCACTTTGTGTTTCTCCTCCTTGTTCATTGCAACTTGGAACCACATATAAACCTTCAATGAAGTTGAATATTTAAAATGTTATCAGGTGGTAAATGAGGCATTATTGGCATCTATTATAAGCAAACACCTACCTCCACTTTTAATTGTTTTTATACAAGTTCTTTTTCGTCGTTTTACAGAACCCGTTAATTTTATTATACTGAATACGTGTAAATTGTACTATTATAGGGTATTCTCCTGAGTAGAGAATGACGGAGACCTCCAGCGCGTAGACTTCTGATCCTCTTTTCCTCGGTGTGTATAGAGGGGAAAGAGAAAACAGAACACAAACAAACGGTGTAAAACAAATGAATGTAGCAGATGATCAGGATACATTTCAGTGTGGAGATTGACACTTGCCTGTGCCTCTCTCTCCGTGCACTTCTCCAGATAATCTCCAGTATGAGCTTCAAGAAGAAAGAGAAGAAAAAAGCATGGCATAATAACGTTTAATAATTTAAAAAAGCCAAGTAAAATCCTACTCACAAACGGCCGTTAATATAAGCTTTAAAAGTGTGATTCCAGCGTTTTGCCATCGGTTTTAGTCTCTCCACGTTGCTCCCTACTCTTGGAGTGCCCGCCTGGACGCCCTCTCAGCTCCCGATCACTGGTTCACTGCATGCCGGGGTTCCTCCAGGATTGCGCAAGCCTTTGATTCACCTCCCCTGCTCCCTTACTCGGTATGCGCATGCGTGGCTGCAACTCGCCGGTTCGCGGGGGCTGATTGGGCAGAGTCCTTTTCCCTTAGGTTACGGTGGCTCACAACGTCCAAAATTGACCCAACGCGTTTCGCCAATCCGGCTTCCTCAGTGGAGTCACTGGGAGTGGGAGCGCTGGGCAGGAGGCCTGGATGACTCTCCTTGTGGCGCACACGTAATTATACTTCAGCACACTGTTGTTTCTGTATTGGGAATCTCAGCATTACATGCGTTCATGTGTGTCCATCTAAGCACACTTAATGTGGCCTGCTGACTGCCCATTGTTATTTTCTACAGTTTGAGAGGATTATCAACATACAGTTTATTCCCTACTTTGGGATCTGATTCCATCTCGCTCTCATAGGTTTACCTTGCGTACTGTTTGAATACATTTGTACATAGGCAGCTGGTTTCTTCATGTGCTGAGTTTCATGTATACTTACCTCAGCATTTTGGGCATTTTTTCATGCACTGTGTGACTTTGTGCCATTTATGTATCACTGGCCAGTTACTTACCTCACTGTGGACGTAGGTGCTTTCTCATTGTTATAATATAGGTACTGGGGACTGCAGTGTTAGTCCACCTATCCTCAGCTCCAGTGTTTCTGCAGTGCTCGTGCCAGGGGTACACGCCATATTTTAACTATTCTGCACTATTTTTTTTCATGTTTATGTGTCAACTAATAAATTGTATTTTTTCCTTTTGGTACACCGGAGTGCTCTCAGCGGGCAGCCTTTTTATCTTGCTGCTCTATTACTATTGGCCCGTGAGCACCACCGGTCATGGTAATTATACCGTTATCTACCGGCCTATGGTTATCATTTAAATTATCAGAGTGGATGCGGGGTCACTCTTTCTTTTTTGTACACATATATATATATATATATATATATATATATATATATATATATATATATATATATATATACAGTATACAATAATGTGAAAACAGCATTTAAACATCGATTTGGTGAGACTGCAGCTATGAGGCCTGAATATTCTTAGTTACAGGTGATTTTTTTGTCAGTGTCTAATTCAGGGATGGACAACTCAAATCCTCAAGGGCCACTAACAGGTCAGGTTTTCAGGAGTTCCCTGTTTCAGCACAGGTGGTGCAGTCTTCAACTGAGCCCCCCGTGCTGAAGCAGGGATAGCAGGGATAGCTTGAAAACCTGACCTGTTGGACTGGAGTTGGCTACCTCTGGTCTAATTTGTCTTTTGTTTGGAGGATAGATCTGTCACCAAGGATCCTTTATTTAAATGGAAAGAATGCATCAACTAAATATTATTCACTCTGGTGAAGTGTTTAGTTATCAGCGTTGTCACACTGCGCACTCGACAGGCAAGAACCTCTGCATAACAGCTATCAGAGAAGGCAGCTGCTTGAGCCCACCTATAAATATTTCCCAGTTCTGTTAACATCCCTGCGTCCCGTGGCGATGCTCACTCTGTGCCATGATGGGAACCTTAAGCTTTCTAACATTGGAATAGGGGTTTCGTTTACATATCTACTTCTGTTTACTTCTGCTTACATTAACTGCCAGCTTGGCACACGGGGAGCTGATTCTGATTTAGATGTTCTTAAGCAGCTCGTTCTGGCTACATTACTAAACTATTAACCTGTTCTCTGCTGGAAGTGGGCGACATCGTGTTATTACTCATTGATGGAAAGATGTATAGGTGCCTATACTTGGATTACATTAAAGCTGCAGGAATGGCGGGTCCACCTGAAACCGCCCACTTTCACCGTACTCATTACATTAGACAGTTCTTATATGTATAAACGGTGTGAATACTGCACTATAGGTCGCAAAACGAATGTTGTATGCAAAGGAAGAAATCTCCCTAAACTAGGTATATCCAATAAGATGCGAGCTTGCATTTTGTATGGAGCATCTCGGCCGGAGAACCTGCCTTCCTCACTTCTACCAATCTCCTCTTCTCCTGCGTATTTGTGCATCTCTTTCCCACATGCCGGGTGTCCCACAGAGAATTAATAGCACACATTAGCACAGGGGAGGGCAACTCCTGTCATGAAGGGTCACCAACAGGTCAGGTTTTCAGGATATCTTTTCGTCAGCACAGGTGGCCCAATCAGTGGCTCAGCAGGGATATCGTGATTGCCTTGCCTGTCGGTGGCCCTTGAGGATTGGATTTGGCCAGATGTTGACTGAGCCACTGGTTGAGCCACATGTGCTGAAGCAGTGATATCCTGAAAACCTGACCTGTTGGTAGCTGTTGAAGACTGAAGTTGGTCACCCCTGCATTAGCATAACCCTAATGGTGCAGGAAAGGTCACAATTAATGCTGAATGCTGCCTGTCTCACGACACTCCTTGGCATCCATGTACTAAGGCCATTTTGTAGCAAAATAGACGCAAACTGCTCCATTTCTGCGTTGCGCCTCTGTGCGTCTGTGTATGAGGGACTTTGCTCTTGTTTTTGCTCATGCACGTTAGCTTGTTTCTTTGGGAAGTGTCAAAAGCAGAAGTTAGGCCGGACGCGGCGATGCGCAGATTGTTATGAGATTGTGCCCCCGGGCATCTCTTTCCCCTAGTAATCTGCATCTGAAGCGATGTTAAACGTTAGAAATCTGCACCTGGTGTAAGAATCTGGAGTAACCTGCGTGGGACATATAACCCCATTCTGGAGCAGGACCTGGTGCAGCGCGTCAAAGCCCGTTCTTCTGTGTTGATAACGTAGGAGCCTCAGCTCACATTGAGCTGGTGAGCGGGCACTCCCCCCCATGCTCACTACGGAGATCACACCGCTAGTAACTTGGGGAGTTGTTCACCAATATACAGCACATTGCCTGGGAAAAGGTAATGGGCGATATTTACTAAGCAGCGCTACTATATAAAACGCCTTCCGGCATCATGCAGCAAATATGGCTCACTATGGCATATGTTAAGGAATGTAACGTGTCTCCGTCAGGGCAGGGGGCCTTAAAATATTGCACTGATGAGTAGATATGGGCCACAGTATGGTAAGGAGGTTAAGATAAATAATGCCGGTAACCAAAGACCCTAATTCAAGCCACAATCAGTTGTTAACCTTAACAAGTCGCGTCTTTTAAATACAACAACTTAGATTGTAAGCCCTTTGAGGCAGAGCTTCATTGTACAGTACCGGTACTCCTCTGCTGTGTGTAGCTGCACATACTACATCGCGGCAATGCTGCAGCTAGTACAGGTACTCCTCTGCTGTGTGTAGCTGCACATACTACATCGCGGCAATGCTGCAGCTATAGTTTCTATTGTTAGTCCAGAAAAAGTTTCTTATTAGTATATAATGATAGGGATATATATATTTAGAAATCAGATATCCTACAGACTTTGTTATTATCATGTTTGAATTAATTCTCCAGCAGCCCTGACAGGGGCCTAACTACAATTTTTGCCACCACCCCTCCCCCCATC
Organism: Ascaphus truei; assembly: GCF_040206685.1. NCBI lineage: Eukaryota > Metazoa > Chordata > Amphibia > Anura > Ascaphidae > Ascaphus > Ascaphus truei. The sequence goes on along the minus strand of NC_134487.1, from coordinate 302,172,019 downwards.
AAACATTTTTTAAAGACCCCCCTCCTCCCATCTCTAACTCTCCTCCTCCTCTCTAACTCTCCCCCCCTTCTGTCTAACTCTTCCACCCTACTCTCTAACTCTCCTCCCTTCCTCTCTAACGCTACCCCACCCCCACTCTCCTCCCATCTCTAACTCTCCCCCCCTTCTCTCTAACTCTCCTCCCAGGGCTTATACCCGATGCGGCCAAGCGCGCAATGTCACGCGCCGCCAAAACAAATCCATGTTTTGAACTGAGCGCGCACTAAGTGCAGCAAACAAAGGCCCCTACAGCCCGACACAAAGGTTAGGTCTGACCTCTGGCCATGCCCAACATCCAGTGCCCGTCCGCCGGGTACCCCCTCCCCTGGTCTCGGGCCCCCTCCCCTGGTCTCGGGCCTGTGCGTTCTGATTTACGTGCTAATGATATATGGACAGAACACATTGTTCTGTTCTATGACTATCTCTGCATAGCTGTCACATAATGTAATATACACTGACTGATGCTCCCTATGATGTGTTAGTTACAGCACACAGAACTGTCCTCTGGAAGGTAAATTCAGCACTGGTTCGGTTTTGTGGAAGTGGCATTGTCAAGTCATTTAGTTAATTATTTCCTTAGGATATTAATTAGACTTTCTTGGCTCCTGTCTCGTTCTAGGAAGTTAATTACATAGCAATTGATTACATGTGTACTGGACTGTGCAGTAGTTTAACTCCCAAGTTACCTGCATGGTATCGCTTTGAAACACAATGTTTTACATACGCTGCTACCTTTTAAGATATTAGTAAAACACAATGTTGTGTTATTTGTGTTCTGTTGTAGAATGTAGGTTCTTTGTAACACATTTATTCTTCAATGTTAACTATTACATGTGCCTGTGTAAACCATGTTATTTCAACTACACCACACTGAAGCTTTTTATTTGACAAAGTCATGCATGTAAACATGTGCACACATTGAACACTACAGGTGGTCCTCGTTATCTAACGTTTCACATTACAACGAATGGCATATCCAACGCTTTACAATGCAACCCTGAGGGCCGTTTTTCGACGCCGTAATGTGTTATCCGACGCTCACCGCCACTGATTAACATGGGACTCACTTTACAACGGTTTCACTATCCAACGCTACTTCCAGAACGGATTCCGTTGGATAACCGAGGACTGCCTGTATTGCTATATGCCTGTTGTTGTTATAATGAGCTTAGTATCACACATTTCTGCTGTAGGCACCAGGAACTGTCGAAGTATTTGAGCACTGTTTGTATTTAACAAATTGCTACACTATAGCTGGTAAGCCCTGATCTAGATATACGAGGGGTGGGCAACTGCAGTCCACGAGGGCCACTAACAGGTCAGGTTTTCTGGATATCTCCGCTTCAGCATATGTGTCTCAATCAGTGGCTCAGTCATTGACTTGAGGACGGGTGTTGGCCACCCCCTGCACTAGTAGTTGCGAGTTTGACGTGGTCACAAATCACAGAATAAAAAGTCACAATTAGCTGTATTCTGCATTAAAATCGTTTAAACCACGTCTATAAAAGTTTATTGGTTACAGGTGGCACTTTGTTTGGGCCGTGGAATGAACTGTAGTTGGTGCTAGCTTTAAAGAGAGATAGGCACTGGTTTCATACCCAACAGGATCAGAGCCCACGACCTCTGCTATTCTGGGCAGCGGTTCGAGCGCTGACCTAAACCAGATACTGGGAAACTCCATTGTCACATTGTATTGTATTGTATGTCTTTATTTATATAGCGCCATTAATGTACATAGCGCTTCACAGTAGTAATACATGTAGTAATCAAATAAATAACAGATAATATAAATAACAGAGCATGGGAATAAGTGCTTTAGACATAAACATAACATTAAGGAAGAGGAGTCCCTGCCCCGAGGAGCTTACAGTCTAATTGGTAGGTAGGGAGAACGTACAGAGACAGTAGGAGGGCATTCTGGTAAGTGCGTCTGCAGGGGGCCAAGCTTTATGTATCATGTGTTCAGGATTATCCAATGTGCTATTCATATGCTTCTTTAAGCAAGTGTGTCTTAAGGTGGGTCTTAAAGGTGGATAGAGAGGGTGCTAGTCTGGTACTGAGGGGAAGGGCATTCCAGAGGTGTGGGGCAGTCAGTGAAAAAGGTTTAAGGCGGGAGAGGGCTTTTGATACAAAAGGGGTAGAAAGAAGACATCCTTGAGAAGAACGCAAGAGTCTGGATGGTGCATAACGAGAAATTAGGGATGAGATGTAAGGAGGGGCAGAAGAGTGTAAAGCTTTAAAAGTGAGGAGAAGAATGGAGTGTGAGATGCGGGATTTGATCGGAAGCCAGGAGAGGGATTTCAGGAGGGGAAATGCTGAGACAGATCTAGGAAAGAGTAGAGTGATTCTGGCAGCAGCATTTATGATAGATTGTAGGGGAGACATGTCTCACAGGTATCTCAGGTGTGCTCCTTTTAATGCACAAGGAACATTGAACTGGCAATCAGGAAGTGGACATGGTCTGCTTATAAAGGCACCAAGGGGGCGGGACCTACAGGTGTGACTATTACCGCTCAAAAGTGTGCTGTGTCAGTGCATTTTCTAGCACCTGGTTTAGGTCAATGCTGGAGCTGATGCACAGAAGAGTATAGGTTGTGGGTTCTGAGCCTGTTGGACCTGACACCAGCACCTCCTTCATTAGCCTTAGGCCGTGCCTATAGACACGGCGGGTGACATCACCCGTCGCCACCGGCGAAAGTTATGTTTCGCCGGGCGGCCGGGTCGCGGGCTTCCGGCAATTTGATTTGTTCAAGGGCCGTCACGTGATGCGACGGCCCTTAAAAAATCAAATTTTGCTGGCTTCAGGTTTTTGCGACGGCAACGTCGCTCCGTCGCTTGTCGCCGTCGCGTGCACTATAAGCACACGCGGCGGCGGCGGCAATGTATTTGTTTTCGGGTGACGTTGCCGTCGCATGCACTATAAGCGCGGCCTTAGACTTAGTATTGGTCTTCTGGAAATATTTTATGAGGGCGGCGGTGAGTCTCCTATAAATATCCCGTGCATATATAATAGCATATATCCCGTGCATATATAATAGCATATATCCCGTGCATATATAATAGCATATATCCCGTGCATATATAATAGCATATATCCCGTGCATATATAATAGCATATATCCCGTGCATATATAATAGCATATATCCCGTGCATATATAATAGCATATATCCCGTGCATATATAATAGCATATATCCCAGGTTCCTCAGCTGTGTTTCTTTTTGAGCACAGGTGTCTCTCCCTATGTTGTTTGAGGGGATATCTATATAACTTGACACTGTACGAAATAAGGCTCTTGCGCTCTCTTCCATATCTCAAGCTCTGGAGGGAACTAGGGCCTCCCTCCCTATATAACCAATATTAATTCAATGATATATGTATTATTTTTTTTTTTATAATTACCTAATTATGGTATTGGATCAAACATCGATACCTGTAGGTATATAACCTCTAATAGAAATTAATATAAAAAATTCAAATAAATGGATATAGACATGTAATATATTTAAAAATGTTTAAAAATGATCCCATCAGGAACAATTAATAAAAAGAAATGGAAAAAGAAGACGTAAGCCTGCACTGAAACAAACTGTGAACCTAAACGATTGTACTTATATCCAAGTTTTTATTCAGACCATGCGTCACTAAACTATTCAACTTAAAAATCCAGTATCTCTCTCCTGGATAATAGTTTCAATCTATCACCTTTCAAGACGGAGGGTGGGATATATTCCAAACCCATAATTGTCATGCCCTCAGGATGTTTATTGTGGACCAATAGAAAATGTTTAGAAACAAAATGTTTGGTTACCCCATTAATGATATTCCTTCTGTGTTAGAGAAACCTTATACTCAGTGGCCGACTAGTCCGACCCACATATTGGAGGCCACAAGTACAGGTTAACAGGTACACCACAAATTCAGTGTGACAATTTATGAACCCTTTAACTTTAAAGGATTCCCCATTGGAGGAGCTATAATCTTTATTGCAATCCATAAAGGTGCATGTCAAACATCTACCCCTACTGCACTTGTAGTTTCCCGATGGTCTCAAACACAACGAAGGTCCTTGGATAGATCTAAGTTTTGTGGGTGCCAGAATATTTTTATTACTGTTTGCTCTTCTATATACTATAGAAGGAGCATCTTATAGATTACCCTCAAAAATGGGGTCACCCTTCAAAATACCCCAATATTTCTTCATTATAGCCTAAAGAGATTTAGAGGACTGGTTGTATGTGGTGGAGAAAATTGTCTGATTGTTCAAATATGTATTTTTAACAGTAGAGTGATCAATTCGTCTGTTTTTAGTTACCTAAAGCAGTTCACCCCTGTCAGGAGTGGCTGCCCTCAGGAAGGATTCCTCCACCAAGGAGACATCATAACCATTGGAGGTGAATTTTTCCTTTAACAAACTTGACTGGGTGACAAAGTCCAATTCAGTAGAGCTATTGCGCCTCACTCTACTGAATTGGCTAAAAGGAATATTGGATAGCCATTTTGGATGGTGACTACTGTCAGCATGTATATAATTAGTAGTTGCCACCTCCTTAATATGTATATCTGTTGGATGGTAAATTCCGAATCCACTTTGAGTAGCAAATCCAAAAAGACAATCTCAACAGGATCTCCCACATTTGTGAAAGCCAAACCACTCTTATTGGAGTTAAAATGTGCAAATAACTCAAAAACATCACCAAAATCAGAATCCCAAATAATAAGGATATCATCTATGAAACGGCCATAGTACACAGGCCTGCACCCAGTGGGTTATTGGTCCAGACTGAACCATCCTTCCCCCCAAAAATAAAAAATTATCATAACTGGGTTGCGAACCCTTTGCCCATGGCCATTCCACAGATCTGTAAATACAACTTGGACTGGAATAAAAAATAATTATGTGTCAAAATAAATTTAATAATAGATACAATGAATGTATTTTGAGCCTGTGACATCTTGGTGTCTTTGTCTGAAAAGTATTGTACTGCTGACAGGCCCTTGTCATGTCCTGTACATGTGTATAGTGACTGGATGTCAAAAGTGGCCCACTGATATGATGGTTTCCACTTTATACCTGAGACAGAGCCGATGAGAAACAGAGTGTCCCTAATATGTGACCTGAGAACTTTAGCATAGGTCTGTAGAAACAAATCAACATACTGGGACAAATTGGACGTCATCGACTCCATCCCAGAAACAATGGGCCTACCGGGAGGACTGACCAAACTCTTGTGCACTTTAGGCAAGTTGTTGAATATGGGAATCCTAGGAAGAGTAATGTAAAACTCAAGATCTGTAATAAGACACCTCGACTGTGCAATACACAATTGGGGATGTAGAGTGGCCTGGTATTCTATATATGAACAAAGTAGATGTCCAGCACACTTGGAATATTTTTATATGTGAATTTATTAGGTGATCTGGACTTCTGCTTTGTTCCTATATACAGTACGCTTTCCTTCCGTGCCAGGGTCACCTGTAGAAGGTTGGGCATATGTGTGCTTTTTGGATCTAATAAATATATATATACACACACACACACCAACACCATTGGGGTTGTCCACAGTGCTCCGGAGTATAGAAAAGGCAATTTTATTCAAATAGAAAAAATATAACAACTATGCAATAGAATACCTGCCACTTGTCAAAAAATGTTAGTTTGGGTAATTCTGCTCGGATTTTGAATTTCTAAAAAAAGCCTTTTCCGCCCGGTTTGGACACGCGAGAAGGGCTTACAGAATAGCAAAGCCTGCCAATCCGAGTGGAATGTCCTCCATCTGCATGGATATGCACGACTCTCAGCTACTAGAATGTGTCCCTTTGTCTAGTACAGGAGCTCACGCAGTTACAAACGTACAGTATATTATGTATGTTGGTATACTGACCCAGAGGAATGCATATACAAATATTGTACCTAAGTACAACATCTATCAATTTTATTTTATACAAAGAAAAAAATCTTAGCATATCTAATACGCAGACTTCTGTAATGAGACACCTTCTGCGCGGTAAGACACCTTAATGTACATTTATTTGAATAGGCTGTAATGTATTCCAGCACCGAAGCTGCCTTATGGTAGAACCCTGCTTAGTAAATATGGCCCACTGTCTTTATCCTTTATAAGATTAGAAGTACTAATTCAAGTCACCAGCTCACTTAGTTATATTACTTTCTCTATTAAATCTGCTTTATTTGCTTCACTTTGATTTTACTTGTGTGTGTCAGAAAACCTGTGTTTTATTTAATCTCACCTGGCCTCAGTAACTCAGAGCCCTCAGTACCTATTATTACTTTGTGCCTCAAATCCATCGGTTTTACAATCCACCGCCTCCTCCAATCCATCGCTCAGATTTTCAGGGATAGACAATATGTAGCAGGTTTGTATTTCTGAGACTGATCCACGGAATTCCTCTGCTGAGAGGAACTCACCGATGTGCGTCAGAGTCAAATCCGATGAAAAAATGTGCCCGTCTCTACTCAGGAAGCCGATTACACCGATCGGTAATATTTGTTTACATGCCGTGTGGGATAGCCACTTTAAACTTATTTGGATTTAATTTCCTGTCTGCAATCTAAGACACTACATCTGCTTTCGCCTAATGTCGTGGCATTGCACCGGACGTACCACAATCCTGGTAGATTAAGTATGCCGGATTTAAAATAATCTAAGTTGAGCTTCTTGATGAACTCTTCAGTAGATCCCATCAGGGCCCGGGAACTCATTTTAAACAGCTTTTTCCTTTTCTTTTTCGATCAACCAAATATCTGTTGATATTAGACTTTCTCATTATTACCAAACAACGCTCGCCCACAGTGTCCTAAAGTGACTTTCTCTTTACCTGATGTGTTCCCTATATTTACTATATTTAAAGGGAGTATTAGTAATACTTCTGCCTTCCACTGCACCGGTTTAATTTGTGTTCATTCTATTGCTGTCTTGCTATTTTGTTACAGTCCTGCAAGGCTGAAAAGAACCTATTTTCTTTCTTAGCAATAATGTTATTGTCAACCCCCCTGCAATGCTCGTCCTTTCAGTCTCATGCCACTTATTTCTGTGGCAACTCTTTCAGGAACTTATTTAATAAGCAGACGATAACGTGTTCGGACGAAAACCTCCATTAAAGTTACTGCGAGTTTTCTGCAATTCGCCACTTTGGAGCTTATATATATATTACAGTGTTCGACAAACCTATACATTTGCTCGCCCCGGGCGAGTGGATTTAACATCGTGGCGAGCGCCTATTGGCCCAAGCAGCATACGTTTGGTACTAGGTGGCGAATAGATTTTTTTGTGTGGCGAGTAGATTTTTTGGTGATTTGTCAACCACTGTATATATATATTTATTTTATGATTGTTAACCAACTTTATACACTGATCAATCGTTACTGATCATTGATTAACTGAAAATATTGAATCTTGATTATACACCTTGCACTGTTTGGTAATTAGCTCAAATTATAAGTTGTGTTCACTATTCCCCAAATATTGTTGACAAGAATATATGATAATATATACACATCAGTGACTATGTCAAGAATTGCATTATTACTGACAACTTAACTTATCTTTAAGGGGAGGAAGTAATTGTATAATCCTTTCTTCATAGTGTTATTAATACACTTCTTTAACTCTGCCTGTGCTGAAAAGCTGTGTAATACTACAGGCCTGAGCTTAAAGGGGTGCATGTTACAATGGATTAGAAGCAAAAAGTGTCAGTTTGCTCATTTGCATGTTATTACCCAGAATCCCTGGCTGCAGTGGAAACACTGTATGTTAAGAGATAATGGGGAAAGGCGGGTTGCAGACCTGTCTGAGATGGGTGAATGTGCTCACATGTGGGGTTTTTATTTTCTTTACATTAATAAACAGTGAATTTATATAACAGATTGGAGATGTTTCCAGTTGCTGGCAAGTGGTGAGTGGGACCTCACTTGCTTTTTAATACAGGATACCTACTATTTTGGCAAATATGACAACTATATTAACAATAGTTTTCTCCATTGCATTGTCTGATTATAAATATATGAATGCATTTGTTTGCATATTTACCTGAGCGCTTCGTGGCTCCCCAGGCTGGTCTTCCTTATCTACCACAAAACATTTTTACAAAAATTCTTGATTTTTAGAAAGTGGCAGATTCTCAAAAATAGATATACTGTGTAACAGAGAACTGTGTGATCACCGGGTGCCATGTGGTTGTAGCCGAGGATATTTGGGCAGTAAAGCAATGTCTGGGATATGGGGGGTTGGGGATTGGGGGGAGGGGGGAAGAGAGGGAAGGGGGTCTCCTTTATGTAAAAAAGATGTTTGCGTGATTCAATATTTAAAGGTCCACTTTGTTTTTAATTGTAGAAAAAAAGTAGAAGTCAAACATGTGCACTTGTGTGTTGATGGCTACTCCTTTGTGGTTACTTTTTCGGAGAAGACAAGAAGAAGATGTTGATACCCTTAAGATTACCTTCCTTCGGGCTTTATAGATATGACTTTGATCATATTTAATGTAGGATAGGCATTTAGGTGAACATGAAGAACATTTTATTTTAATTAAAGCTGCAATCCCTCAACTAAACCTTTCTTTGACTCTTTTTTTTTTTTTGTAACATAATCAGAGCCCGGGGGTCCTCCAGAGATTATCCTCAATATGTTCGGCTTTGGAGATCCCCAGGTTCCTGAGATATATACGGTTTTAAGTACCAGTGTTTCTGATCCCTTTCGGGACAACAACAAGACTGCCATCATGGCCTCACTCCCATGGGTAGGAAACTGGAAATGTCCTCGGAGCATGAATTTGTGCCTTCCGAAACCTAAAGGACAACCCCAGGGCCATCTCTGATTTGACTTCCATCCCGGCAGCACATGAACAAGAAAATATCTCAAGAACTAGGGGGTCTCTGGAGCTGGTTAAGCTCCAGGGAACTTCCGGGTACTGAATATGAAAATAAATATATTCCCAAAATACAGGGATAGCTGTTTAATTTATTTTAAAATGATAACGATAACTAATTAATGTAAATGTAGCATACGGTTTAAGAGTGAATGTGTCTCCACTCAGATCGAAATGATTTAAGAGGAATAGAATGGAACAGTTTGTCAGGAATGAATGAATAGAAAGCTGTTACATTACATTTTAGGTATCGTGGCAACAGAAATCTCCGTTGTATTTCATGGATCTATTCCCATTATTAAAGCAAATATTAAAAACAAGGATTATGAATGTGTAGAAATGTCTTATCAATGAAGATGTTAACTGATTCTGAGGGTTGGGGTTGTGCTCATTCTCACCCATGCTTTGAGTTACCAACTTTCAAACAAGCGAAGTAGGAATACTGATGAATGACTTTCATTGAAAATGAATTAATGGCTGGTGCTAACACTAGTAGTGAGCGGTGAGTGGCTAGTTTCCTTTGTTGGCTGCTATCAGCAACACTGGGCAGCCTCTTCATAAAGTGGTGTCTCTCCCTGCCTGATTCTTCCCATTCATCTCCAGTCCATGCAAACCTACTCATCTTTGGAAAAGTATAGAGAAAAACACATTTTCTGGCCCCTGTAAGTCACCTTACCGCTCGTTCATGGAAATGGGCAGACGGTGTCTTCCAGCTCTGAAAGTTGTATTCTGGAATATCATTGCTTAGTAAACATGGACTGTAATAGTTAAAATCAGCAGGAGATGGGCAATAGGGACAGTGTTGCTATTACATTTAGCAAGCCAGTGTATAGTAGAAAAGTTAGAATATTACATGCAAATGGAATGCTCCGCTAGTCTCAATGGTGGGGAGAGGAACACAAGGAGGACAGAATGCTGTAGAAGATAATATGAAGGATAGTTTAAGTAGCAGTGGAGGGTTAAAAAATAAAGTCACTATAGTAATTTCTCGACAATAATTACAGTCAATTTATTTCTGCTTTGGTATTTCAGATAGTTAGTTTCCAAAAATAAGGATGTTCTTGGTGTAGCCACATTTCTATGGAGACATTAATCTTATTTAGAGTTTATAAACAGTTAGGAGCTTCACTAAAGGTGGATGCGGTGGGATATCGCACCCCGGCTCAGCATTAGCTGCCGGACAGGGTCTGATCATCTGGTCATCGTGGCACTTAGTGAGTCCCGGCTTTCAACATTGAATTATTTTAGCATTAAAAGTCAGTGTTGTATGTTGTTTTGTGTAAAGATCATGCTACGAAAAGTCATTTAAAATGTATGAGTTCCATCATGATATCTAAAAATGTGCACATAAATGGACTTATTTGAAGAAATTGGTAAAGAACCCCTTACTTGTTATGACAATCTCTTCCAACCCATGACGGGTCAGTAACTGGTTATAGGTCAGTAAAATATTCAGAAAATTTTCACATTAGTGGGGCCCTCCACTAAATTCCAAACTTGGTTATAACTGGTGTGGCACACACTGGTCATGTTTAACTACAGAACCCCCAGGACCGTTAAGAAAGGGGGACATGACGCAATGTCCATTGAAGAGGAAAGGTTTGAGTGGGGTGTCAGTTGGTTAGGGAAGGCACGAGCGGAGTTGGAGGGGAAGGGAATAATAAAAGTGGTGTTAAAGAGGGTCTGGTGAGGGTATCACCTTACTGGTTTCTGGAAAGTTCCCGCCCGGCGGTCTCCGGTGGGGTATGATTTGTTGGGGGTATAAAATAAAATATAGGAAAAAGTTGGGGCATGTGAATGGTTTGTTGTTTGTCACAGTTAGCGGAGGGGAGCTTGATCAGATTGCACCTTGGCTGAATACAGCATGAATTTCAGGGTTTATATGGTGGTGAGGACAGTGAAAGTCCCTGGCTAGGGCAGTGGGCCTGTCGGTGTCCTTCTAGTTGGTCTTAGTCGATCACCAGGTGTGTTCCTGATAGGCCGGCACGGCTAGTACGTTTAAGTAGTGGTTGATGGCGGTTGCAAGGGTCAGGGCCATCGATGGAAGGGCCCCCGGAGAGAAGGGATCCCGAAGGAAGGTCCCCCCGTGGAAGGGCAATCTGATCGGGCATTATTGGTGATGTTGTAATTCTAATATAAACTGTGACCATTTAACCCCATCTTTTGTGTCAGATTTATTTTGAGGTTTAGGGGAAGGGTGAAGGTTGGATTAAGAAAGGGACATGGGTTGTGGCCTCTTCAGTCATGAGCCATGATGTCTACATCGAATATGGATATGCTGACACTTTTTATTTGCCATATTTAAGGCATGTACTGCACTGTTCTAACTGGAAGGGTCTTCTAATTTTGAACTACTAAATTAACGTGTAGTGGAACATGCAAAGCTGATATGTGGCAATAAGTTTTCATTTCAACACATGTATTTTTTTCTATTTTTTTTTTAATCTACATATAGAAAATAATACATGGTTTTCCTTTTCTCTTTTCAGTTAATGGGGCATCCAGAGTGGGACCACAAGCGGGGATCACGGGGGTCGCAGGTCAGTCCTCATTTGTTATATTTGTTGTATTCTGTTGATCATTATTCAAAATGGTGGAAAAGTGGCTTTCTTCCAGTACAACATGGTGAGTGGAAAACCAGGAATTGCAGCTGTGGGGTTGGATGAAAATATGTATGGCCACTTTTTCTGCGTGACCCACGTCCCTTTTTACACTTGCTAAGGGGAACGGCGTGTGGTTTTCACATTATTCGTGGTCCTTGATAAATGACTCTGTATCCTTTCGAGGTAAAGAGATAGCTTTGCCTGTAAATGTGTAGTTCCTCGCACAGTAGTTAGTCACAATTTTCGGTACAAATTGTCTTTAACTTATCCAATACTTGTCTTTATGTTAACACATAGTAATCTGTTCTGTTTTGTTACTTTGATATTTATTTTTTGACATGTACCCCCTGTATGACCACATCAGTTAGAACTCTGGGCGCTTCCCACCTTAGACATTGAGATTCTGATTATGTTTCAGTGGGACATGGTGGCACTGCACGGGCTGAAGAAATACAATGACAGATTAAGCCGCTCAGATATAGTAATATTACCTAAATCCAAATAAAAAAAAGTATTTTCACTGCATAGAAATCCTCCTGAACATACCTCTTACAGTCATACTCATTGTTATTGGGGAGACAGATGAGGGCGTGGACTGAATGTACATGTATGTAGATGCGTTCCCTTGCACATACCCTCCGACTGTACCTATTTAGCAGGTGCTGTACCTAGTTTTTCTGTCCTGTACCCATTAAAAACCAGGTGTTCCTATTCTACGTCTCATAGTTTGTAAAATCCTTCAGCTAATTATATCAGCTTGAACATTAGTGACTAATTTCATACTGTAAGTTATCAACACGTTATTGGGGATTTATCACCATTTTTTATGCATATACTGTAAGTATATAGCAGTAAATCCTAAAATACACACTTTATTGCTAAAATTACCTTAGCATGTAGTAAATGACGTGTGCCTAATTCGGAAGTGCTCCCTTGCTTGGACGATCCCCTATCCAGGATTGAGTGACTGACATGTCCCTATTTCCAGTTGCACAGTGCTGGAGGGTTTGCTGTATGGATTCCTGTCTCCCCCTGTGTCCCCCCCTGTACCCCCTTCTGTCTCCTTCCCCCTCCCGCTCTCTGTCTAGTGTACACACTATTCTTGTCCAGTAATCACTCCGCGCCTTTTCCTTCCTGCGCTCATGGCCTGTTGGGCTTTAAAAGTTCACGCGCCCATGCCAAATGTGCCAGTGCCGTTTTTTTGCAGCCGTTGGTATAATATATCAGAATATGCCCCTCACTTTTGAAACATTGGCTTGAAAGTTTGTAGTGCTCATTTGCATGTCATTTACCCACAATCCCTGGCTTCAGTGGAAGCACTGTGCGCTAAGAGATAATGGGGAAGACAGGGCTGCAGACCTGTCTGGGACATGTGAGTGTGCTCACACGTGGTGTTTGTATCAGCTGTATTATAATATCGAAGTGTATGGTGATACAGTAGCAAGATATAGGGGTATAATTAAATTGCAATACAATAAATTCAAAGTGAAACTGCACCTTCAAGAGTCTATATCTGTGAGCAACCGACTTCCATCTGTAAGGAGCACTTCCCCTCACAGAATGTATTTTTAACCCCTCCTATTTTTAACATGGTTGGGAATCAGGGAGTCTCGGGAGCTGAGCTGTGTCGGGGATCCCCTGAGATACCTACCAGGGAAGGTGCCGCCAGTTCATCCTCTCTAGGGGAAATTAAATGGTGGTTTAAATCTTGTGTCACATAGGCCAATAGGAAGCCACCATGGTGGCCGTCATGGTACCGGTGTCTCCTATCCCAATAAGTATACTGGGAACCCAGAGCTGAAAGTAAATGTGGTGCCACTCCGGGAACTGTCTGCTACCCACCTATGTAAAAAAAAGATATATTTCAGCGTGCCCCTTTAAATAAACTCGAAGCAAGGGTTAGATACGTGATGCATGGTGAGGCTGCTAAGCCCTAGGTTTACACCACCACCACTGACCTGAGATCAATATGGTAGGGGTACAGAAAAAAGTGCAGAATTAGGGGTACACAATATCAGCAAATAAAGAAAAATGTCAAAGTTAGGGTCACTAACATTAGCATGTCAGGGGTCCCAAACTCTATGCAATGTAGCACAATCAGCCCTCGGAAAATGGGTCAGTTTGTGTATAGAACAGTAATAGCATACCACAATGCACTTCTTACACATAATATGGATGGGATAACTGGATTAATAATAATAATAGCATGTTTTTGTATAGCTCTGCTAGTTATACGTAGCGCTTTACAGAGACATTTTGCAGGCACAGGTCCCTGCCCCGTGGAGCTTACAATCTATGTTTTTGGTGCCTGAGGCACAGGGAGATAAGGTGACTTGCCCAAGGTCACAAGGGGCCGACATTGGGAATTGAACCAGGCTCCCCTGCTTCAAACTCTCAGTGCCAGTCAGTGTCTTTTACTCACTGAGCCACTCCCTCTCCCATTGTTCCAATTAGCAGCGACGGAGCAATTGGTAGCACTTAATGTTTTCTAGAATGAATAATTACTTTTGGAGTCGGCTGATTGAGGGAAACACAGGGATCCAGAACCCCAAACCCTATTTCTTAGACTAGTGAGGGACAATCTTGGGGCAATACCACCTGACGTGGGACAGAGACATAGGTTTTCCCCATTTACTAAAAAAGAGGGGGGTGGAGGGGGAGGGGGGGGGGAGTTTTATTGAATTTCCTAAATTGTACTGGAGACACGTAGCATTGTGTATTCTCTAAAAGAGACAATCCAAGCATCTTAAAAAAAATAACATATACATTTTTTTGTTTTAATATATGCAGCATTTGATTACCTTTATTGAAAACTAATAACCTAAGCTGTTAATTGATTGGTTCTCCCGTGATCGATCAGCAAAATTCTGTTTCCCAGGGTTCACTAAATGGCTACCTTTGAGTTTCAAATCAATACTTCGGTCAGTATAACTCAGCAGCTACAATGTATTCTTATATTACTAAGGTAACATTATCTATTGTTACAGTTTGCAACTCAAACTGCTGGGAATATTGACAACACATTATCACAAACAGGAAAGTGTTGCAAAGCTCTTGCACTGCTGGGGAGGTGGGCTAAAACCTGCTATAGAAATCAAAGGATGCTTTAAAACTCATTAAAAACGGCATTAAGAGTTGAATTTAAAAATAAAAAATGTAGCCAGTCTTATCTAATACTACAGAACTGATTTTGTTTTTTTAAACACACGTTGGATATTGTTTGGATTGCTCCTTTAAGTAGTTGTACAAATCGAGGTGTTAGCTGTCGATTCACATATGTCACCCCAAGTTTCCAAGTCGAGAGCCCTGCCCAAAGTACAGTATGTCCCCATTTGTGCAGGAAATGATGAGTTGATACAGAGCAGAGCCCGACCTCTTCCGAAATCTCTGTTTCTGCAAAGATTTTAAAAACGGGTGAATTCTTTAACAAAAGACTGAAAAGCCCAATACTACATCCAATGTGACAAAATATTTAGCAAATAGTATATAGTTAAATACTTCAATAATAATATTCTCATGAGTAAGGTTCTATTAGTTGAACCCATTGGCCAAAGCATTATAACCCTGCAAGCCGCGTCAAGGCATAGCCAAATGTGCAGGTCTAAACTGTGAAACGTCTTCACCTCTGTCGGAGGGAGAATGACCGGAGGGAGAATGACCGCAATAGGTCTGTCCACACAGCAAATATGAACACAATGACAATAGAAATAATGATGGTAATAGATGCAGAACTTGATAAATGCGATTGTTGTATGCACATGATGTAAATCCTCTCTAATTCTTCCTTTTAACCCATGTAACTGCTCCCAAGTTGCTCCTTATGTACTGGGCATTAACCCTTTCACGTGTATACTGATTATATGTTGTTATGCGAGTCTTTGTTCTTCTTTGAGCTCCTTCTCATAGGGTCTCATGTCACTTTTTGTCTCTATTTAAAAGGGGGAAAGAAAGAAAAAAAGAAATAAAGAAAGAAGGAAAGAAAGAAATAAAGACCCAAAATGTATTACCAGTGCGAGTACTCACTGGCAGGACGTACAATAGTTTATTTATCTGCTAGATATTATCCAGACTACAATATAACCAAATATCTGCTAGACTATAGTCACCCAATTGACACTAGTATCAATATTATATTTAAACCACATTTGAAACGCTTTAACTTCACAGTAGAGATGTGTGAACTTGCTGCTTCTCCCTTTGCTAATTACCCCTCCCACCCCCCCCCATTTTTCGGTAATTTTGTAGCATTTTGCAGGGAGTTTTATTAAACAAAATGTGCAAAACGTTGCCTTGGTTTTTAATTTGGCGAAAAATGGCAACATTTCACCATTTTTACCATGTTTTTCTTTAATTGCATTTAGAAAATGAGATCACATACTCCACGTTGGTCCTATGACACCCCTGCAAAAACTGGGGGTGAACTTTGCCTTATTTTGACAGATTTCATTAAAAAGAAAAAGCTACTTTTACAGAGATGGCAAACTTTAGCCAAACGTTTGCATATCTCTACCTAACATAAACTGAAAGGCTAATGCTTCTTCAGCACGGAAACTTATAAGTAACCAAACTGCTACACTATATAGGCAAATAATTGATTGTGTTGTTACAAAGTCATTGATGGCATTTTTGTATTGATGGTTCAACGCAATGCTTGCTGTTTCTTTTCAAACCAAGATGAGATTGGATATTTGAGATCACATGGGGTGGAAAAAAAAATCTTATTTACAGATTACAGAGATAAAAAAAATTAACATTTTCTTTTAACATTGAGCATATATTAACACATTGTTGACGTGCAAGAACTGTATCTCAACTTTTAAATGAGATATATGATGTATAAGGTGAGTATGTATTAAAACCAGAGCAATGTTGGGTCATAAAACAGGACCAGATTTGGCAAAGACAATGAGTACCTTTGGCTGTTTCCATGGCTTGCACCAAGGCATCTGTAATACATTCCCACCTACAGTGGTTCATGTATGACTAGATATGGCGTAGAACAGGTGTGGGCAGCTCCAGTCCCCGGGGACCACCAGCAGGTCAGGTTTTAAGGATATCCCTGCGTTTTTAGCGTTAAAAACCATGAGTGTCTTCACCTGCTTCTTAAAGGTTACCATGGTAACCATTAGACTGCACTGGGCTGTGAGGAGAGCTCCATTTTAATCTCCCGGACACTTTATATTTCAAACAGAACCTGACCTGTTGGGGGTTCTTGAGGACTGGGGCTGAGAGTCTCCTGGTATAGAAGAAAACAGAATAACGTACACTTAGTTTTTTCCAATCCTGGTGACTGTGAGGAAAAAAATAATCAAGGTAAGATATAAATATTTAACTTTTTACATTTCGGCCTCCGTTTCATTAGGATATTCTGTATACTTAGATTGTAAGCTCTTCGGGGCAGGGATT
Source organism: Ascaphus truei (assembly GCF_040206685.1). Classification (NCBI taxonomy): domain Eukaryota; kingdom Metazoa; phylum Chordata; class Amphibia; order Anura; family Ascaphidae; genus Ascaphus; species Ascaphus truei. The sequence goes on along the minus strand of NC_134487.1, from coordinate 302,155,085 downwards.
TCCTTTCCTATTGTCTGATTGTGCTGCACTTATTATATTATATAATTTCCCGTACTGTATGAAGCGCTGAGTACATTTTTGGCGCTATATAAATAGACATACAATTGTAACAGTCCTTGCTCCCTGTATAGTGGATGATACCGTGTGTTATACAGCTCAGTGTTTTATTGGCAAGAGCTGGTTACCTGTAATATATTGTGTGGCAATCCTCTCCAGCTGTAAATGGATTGAGCAATATAAAGAATCCCACCTACCATTGGGATATAGGATTCTGTGACTCTCACTACTAGAGAAGTGTGTGCTTTATAGCTGCATGTTCAAGACAGAGCAGAAAACCTATATCAGTGTATACTGGATAAGGGACACAGGGCCAACCTTATCTGTTTGCACTGTCATATAGTCCAGGAGTTTGCAAACTTGCCCCCCCCCCTGCCTGCTTCCCCCCCCCCCCCCCCGCCTGCTTTCCCCCCCCCTCCCGCCTGCTTTCCCCCCCTGCATGCGCCCCCTCCTTACCTTGTCTTTGGCGTCATTTGATGCTGCATTGCCATGCATTGGGAGAAGAGCGCTGTGCCTCTGCAACTTCCGCGCCCCCCCTGAAAAATGTTGCACCCCGATATAGTCTACTAACCCTTTGAGTTTCATAGAGGAACAGTAGCGGGCCTATTCTCGTAGCTCTGAAGTTGTCAGTGCCAAACCGCGCTGATAAACAGCCAAACTACCCGGATTGTGCGTGCTTTAGAAGCGGAATGACCTGAGTTGGCGCTAACTCCATCCGCGGTCTGATTTATGGGTTTTGCTCTCTCAGCCAATCCTATATTTCAGGCTGTAGATGTAACTCCCAACACCAATCTCGCCACCCCCAAAAATGCGCGTTTTTCTAAGCAGTTTGCATAACGGAGCTACTAGAATAGCAGTTTTAGTGAAACCGCTTCTAAAAAACCCTTATAGACACGGATTGGACACGCAAGAAGAGTTTACAGCATAGCAAAGCAGGCGGCTCCCTAGCCATAGGCGGAGGGGTCTCATGACCAGGGGGGGCTGGCATTCCCCTCGCTGGCCGCCCCCACATCTCCCTCCCCCGCCCAGGGGAGGAGATTCCAGGGGGCCTATGTAAGGCCAGGCTGGCGGGCAGTGCGCCCTCTTTGCCTCTTTGTCACGTTAATCTTGTTTCTCAAACGTTTTGCAAGCCAAGTTATTAAACCCATGGACGTAATATTTGGCCAGTGCCAGCCGTGCGTGGGAAATGGCCACAATCGCTTTGATAAAAAAGCAGACTTGGTTTTCTTGTATGAATTGAAAATATAAAAAAAAAGAGCAAAAAATGTAATACCTATTAGAATAAGTTTACTTTGTATCATTATACTCTGGGAAAAGCCAGTGACATATTGTATTGCTTAACACATCAATCAAACATTATGGCTGTTGCCTCTAGTTATATCCGCACAATAAAGCCATGTAAAAGATTGTGTGCAGAATTGCTGCAGCTTCCTTTGCTTGATGAATACAGCTGTATATAAGCCGAGCTCTGTGACCTTTACAAGAGATTGTAACTAGTGAGGTACCTGATTTTTCTCACTTTCTAATTAATTCACGAACAAACTTGCATGCACAAAAAAAGAACAAATTACGTGTTATATTTAGCAAACTACAATGAGCATTTTGCTGTTATCCTTATCAAATGAAGGTGAATGTTTCTTTAGAACTTATCTCATAATAAAGTTGAGCTGACTGCATGACACATTAGTGTAATACATCTGGCAATGTACACTTCACTAGCATAATCACACAAGTATTTAGTTTTTATCACAATTAGATTGTTAGCTCTTCGGGGCAGGGACTCCTTATCCTAAATGTTACTTTTATGTCTGAAGCACGTATTCCCATTATGTGTTATATGTATTATTTGTTATTGATATGATTGTCACGTGTATGTGAAGCGCTATGTACATTAATGGCGCTATATAAATAAAGATATACATACATACTGAACTACTTAATACCAACTAGATAGCTGGTACTGAACCAGTTGGATGCTGTGCTGTGTGCAGAATAGCCTTGCTTCCTCATGCATTGCTGAAGCGACATGTGATGAATAGAAACAAATAGCCATTGTTTTATTTGATTCACTTAAAATAATTGAGAGGAAGAAAGCATGCGTCCTTTGTTTATATGGCTGAGGTACAGCACTTTACACTACAGTTCCTAAGCAACAGTTATTTTAAGATTAAATGATTCCTGTGCTGTGGAACTACAGTACTTCAGGGGTGGGCAACTCCAGTCTTTTAGGGCCACCAACAGGACAGGTTTTCAGGATATCCCTGCTTCAGCACAGGTGGCTCAATCAGTGGCTCAGACTTAAGCTGGCAACTCCAGTCCTCTTGGGCCACCAACAGGTCAGGTTTTCAGGATATCCCTGTTTCAGCACAGGTGGCTCAATAAGTGGCTCAGTCTTCGACTGGCAACTCCAGTCCTCTAGAACCACCAAAGGTCAGGTTTTCAGGATATCCCTGCTTCAGCACAGGTGGATCAATCAGTGGCTCAGTCAAAGGACCTGAGAACCTGACCTGTTGGTTGCCTTAGAGGACTGGCGTTGGCTGCTCCTGAGGTTATTTGCCCGTGGACTCTGGGCTTTCTCGGCTACTATCCCTCCTCCTTTGTTTTTGTGCTTCTTGTCCTGGGCTCAGGAGGAGGAGATCAGCCGGGGAGGGGAGGGAGGGGGTCAGGGAGTCAGCCAATTACTGCTAGGCAGCTTGTGAAACCGGTGTGAGTTGGGCAGTTTTCCACGTTAGAGAATATGTCCAAGGGAGCAGAAGTAAGACCGGGCGAGTCACTTTAAACCCCTGAGAGGAAAACATTGGGGCAGAAAAGCATGAGTTGGAAATCCATTCGCCGCATGAAGCGCAGAAGGGAGACGTTCCCATCTGCCGATGAGGTATGATTGTCTCACCTTTAACATAACGCTATTATATATTATTTCACAATAGCTATTATTTGGAGTTCGGTTGCTACCTTTTATATAGGACATCAGAGGCATCAAAGGCAATACACGTTTGATTTGGGGTATTTGTTGAGCTTTAGCTAGCTGTATTCTGTACATATTTATCCATTATTGTTCTTGTATTTCTGCAGATTACACTACCATCATGTATACTTTTTTTTCAAATGAAATACACTTTTTATTACACGTCATTTACCTTTTTTTATTTAAAAGACTATTGTGCTGTACACAAGGCATTGATGAATGGTGCCATTTAATTTAAAGTACATAAATCCATGCATGTTTGCATTCTGTGTTTGACAAGTCGTGGATATTATAGACAGAAGATGTGCTCATACCTTATATAAAGACATTATATATACAGCTATATGTAAATGTGTCAAATATATTAATAAGGATATAATGTCATTAAAAAACAACATGGAAAGGGATAAGGAAAGATGCACAAGAAAGTGATACTTTAGTATATGTTTGGTACTGTATTCCTAAAACAAGATACATATGTTCACAGCACGTTGAACAATATCATTTTGCAATACTGTCATTTTAGTTTCATCGAGAGAAATACACACATCTTTCCGCTCTCTAAGAAATATGTTAATTAGCACAATGGTTAACAGATGTTGTACAGTACCCTGGATAACCTCCCCCACCCACCACAAAAAAAATGTTTTGCCATTGGGAACCTCATTCTCCCAATGTTTGGGTTTCCAAGAAATCCCATTTGAAGAATAACTATTTTTTACGTAGCGGGATATATTAATTGGTTGTCGATGCAATTAATCTTCCTCATTCGTCTTTGTCACATCTATCTGATCATCTCTCACTGTAACGGTGTCACTGTGTCTTCCTTTTTCGTTGTTACTTTCTGTGCCTCAGTGATTATATTTCTTCAGTCACTCTGAGACCCCCCTCCCCCCCAGAACAAATAAACAGAGCATGTTTATTCATTCTGTTATCAGTTTGCCACTATTTTTGGAGATCTACCATTTCTATTCCTATGTCTGCTTCTACTTTGTCTCTAGGTCATAACTGCATGGGTGCTGGGTGCAAAAGGCTGCAAAGTAAGTGGATAGCCAATTTGGCAAATATGTTGTAGTTTTGCACATGGATGAACTTTTTCTAAGTGACAATGCAGTGGGAATCTCCATACTTCAACATCTGGCTTCCGCCAGTAGAGAAGAGCCAAAACAAATCTTGGTTATTTCTGCTTACAAAAGTATAGTTTACTGATGCTGTTGTCATATTTATAACACAATTGACATATGGAGAGACTTGTACAGATTTGCATGTGTGCCTGAACTCGTAGATATATGTGATTTATCCGTGACTTTGCTCCATTTCACAATGTAGGGAAACTACGTACTTCATTATGTGCCTTTTCATCTCTACGTTTAGGGTCCTTAAAATGCCAAAAACACATTAGTTGGAACACATTTGAGAATCCTTTCTGGACCTTCAAAAACACGTTAGAACAGAGAATACATCCTTCAGTAAACGTAGCTATATGTTGCATAATTTGCTATATAAATATTTAGTGCAAATAATTTTTCTGTTGTCTATTTTTTGACTCAATATGACAAGTTGAGAATGCCCAATTATTACCCCTCCAACATACATGTATGACGAAGAGATTTGTGAGGTTTCAAAGCTGTGCATGCTATCACTGCATCTATGCTGGTCCATTAAAATGTATCACAATCAACAACTGTCCACTTCTCCCAAACCCAGAGGGGTGCTAGTGTAGGCTCTAAAATAAATGTATGGGACGAACAACTGGTGCTTTTGTATCTATATTGTATCAGTATCCCCCTTACATTGGTATGATAACGAGGCTGAGGATGTACCTGTATATCAGCATAGTTATGCCAGTAATTAAGGTATGCCAGTAATTATGGTATGCCAGTAATTAAGGGATAGCAGTAATTAAGGTATGCTAGTAAATCAACAAGGAAAGGTTAGGACTTCACAAAATTCAGTTTACGACCATACAATGTATGAGGAAACATACTTAGGGTGTGTGATTTGAACAATGCATACGTTGTATTAACATTCATTCCAACTGTCTTTGCAATGCATTATTCAGCAATGAGCATGGAAGCTGAATGAATTCAGTGTATTCACCACTATTGCACCATGATATATGCTCACACTTTCATTTCTGCATTGCTTGGCTCTTCAAATTCATAAAAATAGACACGGACAGTAAACAGCCCGTGGCTTCATTTCCCAATAAAAGTTTATGAGACGCGGTATGTTGGTGCCACAAGAGTTTACCTCTCGCAAGTTGTAATTGATGAAAAGAGTGTCTTTTGGAATGAAAACAAAAAGGAGAGTTTATCAACGTTTTATACCCATTTTGCTCTGAGGTTAAACAATCACCATATTTATTGCCATTTCCCCCCCTTTAAATCAGTGGCTTGTGCATTGGATGAAGATGACATGCTGTTTCATTTACATTCTGCAGCAAGCTCCCTTTTTCACTGCAGGGAGAGGGACGGGTACGGCAGAGCTGAGCCGCGTTATTTTAATCTCGGGGGAGGATAATAACATTGGTTCCTACAATGGGAAGTTACCGGTGCTACTTCCTGCATTCTTAAAGGTATTTAAATGCCCGTCCAATGGGAATCCACCACGTCAGTGGCCCCGTTGGACCCCAGATGTGGCGGACATGTCCCTTCCCCTGGAGGGAGGTCTATAACCCATAGAGTGCTGGAAACCAGGGCTGGGAAGCATGCGGCTCAGCTCCAGAAGACCGCCAGTTCCCAGGCATTAATAAATAAAAACAAGCAGCTGGGACGCGGCTCTAACACATGTTCTACAAGCAAATGCAAGGACAGCAGTTATTTTTCCCACACCAGCACAGGAATGACCTGGTCACCAGCACACAGTACTCTCACATGTGGAACTTGGATTGCATCCATTCTATAATGCAGGGGGGCTCAACTCCAGTCCTCAAGCCCCCCGCCCCCAATGGGTCAGGTTTATCCCTGCTTCAGCACAGGTGGCTCAATCAGAGGCTCATTAGCCACCTTCTGCTGAATGATAACCCAGAGACTTTTGTTTTAATTTTTAATTTTTATTTATATATTTAGCTGTCTTGCCTTCTCTGGGGGCGACATGTCCCCCTGCATGCTCCAGACAAAATGGCTTTGTTACATCAAATGGCGTGCGTTGCCATGACAATGTGATGTCACGGCGCCATGAGATGTTGTCATGGCAATGTGCTGCTGCAGGGGGCCCCTTGTTGTGGCAACATGGCGCCGTGTCATCTTGTTGGCATGGCAATGCGACACCATTTGTGGTCGCTGAGCCATTTTGACGGGAGCATGCAGGAGGAGATGCCGCCCGAGAGGTCAGTGAAGGCTTCCGGGTCATGGCCGCGCTCCTCCCCAGCCATCCTCCTCTGCTGCCCTGCTTTCCTCCCGCCATCCAACTCCTCTGACTGCCGCCCTGTGCCGCTCTGGCGGTCCTCTGTTCTCGTCTCCCTCCGCCGCCCCCAAGTTTGCGCACCTCGCTCGGAGATTTTAAATGTAAACCTGCAGCCCGGAGATTGGTTTAACCCGTAGTCTCCGGGTAGGGGGGGAGACAGAGAGGGGGGGGAGAGAAAGAGGGGGGGGGAGAGAGAGAGAGGGAGAGGAGGGAGAGAGTGGGAATATGAGAGAGGAAGAGAGATGGCTGGTAATGAGAGAGGGGGAAGTGTGAGGAAGAGAGAGGGGAAGGAGAGGGAAGGGAGAGGGGGGAGAGAGAGGGCGGGGAATGAGAGAGTGGGAATATGAGAGGGAGAGAGAGGAGAGGGAGGAGAGAGGAGAGTGGAGAGAGAGGAGAAGGGGGAGAGAGAGAGAGGGGAAGGAGAGGGAAAGGATAGGGAGAGGTAATGAGAGAGGGGGAGAGAGGAGACGGGGAGAGAGGAGATGGGGAGAGAGAGAGGGAGGAGAGAGAGGGGGGAATGAGAGAGAGTGTGAATATGAGAGAAAGAGAGAAGGGGGAGAGGAGAAGGGGAGAGGGGGAATCAGAGGGGGGAATGAGAGAGAGTAGAGGGGGGAGGGAGGAGACGGGGGAGAGAGAGGGAGGGTGGGAGAGAGTGGGGAATGATAGAGAGTGGGGGAATATGAGAGAGGGAGAGGGTGAGAGGAGAAGGGGAGGGGAGAGCAGGGAGAGAGAGTAGAAGGGGAAGAGAGAGAGGGGGGAATGAGATTAGGGGAATATGAGAGAGGGAGAGAGAAAGGAGAGGGGGAGAGAGGAGAAGGGGGAGAGAGAGAGAGGAGGGTGGGAGAGGGGAGAGCGAGAGTGGGGGAATATGAGAGAGGGAGAGAGATAGAGAGGGGGGAGAGAGGGGAGAGAGAGGGGGGAATATGAGAGATGGGGGGGGGAGTAATGAGATAATGAAAGAGGGAGATAGGACGTGATGGGCTGTGTGTGCCCACTGCTGCCCGGAGGATTGAGGGGTCCTGCAGAGCTGCCCGCTGGAGGGTGCCCCCCGAGCTGCCTGTCAGCGAAGCCTCCCTTCCACAGACTACAGCATGCTGCCTTCACAGGCACCTCTAAGGACACCTTCCAGCAGGCCCCCTCACACCTATTGACCAGTAGTTGCTAAGTGGATCCTGTTGGACTTTAACGCTATATATAAGGACAGGTACATGGAAACACAAGGCGCAGGGGGTGTGTCCAGGATCGCGGCTGGTTAGCTGCGAGTGGGCGTTGGGGGAGAAGTGGGATACTTTCTCCGATTAATATTTGATGGGAGCATAAAAACAGCTCTGCGCTGCCTTGTGTGGGGGAAACCAGCCGAAATACGCAGCAGAGATTGCAAAGTGAATATTCTACTGCAGATTTGGGGCCCTATTAAAATAAAAGTTACGTTAAGAAGAACTAGGAGAGCCTGAAAGTAAAGTGTCCCATAAGAGCGCATCAGATTGAGCTCAGTTGTAAAACAGGTCGGTTTAGGGGGATTTTGTCAAAGGGATAAGTAAGTGAGGATATACCATTTAAATGCAAAATTTTATTTGCAACTCCAGGCCTCAGGCCCTTCGCAACAGGTCAGGGTTTCTGGATATCCTAGCTTCAGCACAAGTGACTCGAGAAGTCCCTGCTTCAGCACAGGTGGTTTAATCAGTCCCTGCTCCCGCATCACGCGGGACAATGGAAAGCCGCACCGGATGACATCACGGCTTTCTATTGCCCCGCAGGACGCGGGAGCTTTGAATAGCGAGAGATACCGGCAACCCCTTCGGATGTAAGTGTCTCGGGAAGCAGGGGGTCTCCTGAGCTGAAATTAATGCCGTTCAGCGCAGGAGACCCCCGGCTTCAAAACTATGGGGGTTATGCACAAAGCAGTGATAAGTTTTTTTAAGTGAGATAAATATTTCTCAATATTGCGTGCAGCGCGATTCACGAAGCAGTGATAACACTGCAGTATCGCGCTTAAAAGGCTTTTCATCATCAAACCACAGTCATTGCTAAAAAAAATTGCGCCATAAATTGCGCCAAAAAGCACGTATCTCACTTAAAAACACTTATCACTGCTTTGTGCATAACCCCCTAAAAAATTGCCGGTTTGGATTGCTCCTTATATTTATTAATATAAATACTATATATAGTAAGATGGTTTAGTCAGACTTTCTAATGCAGAGCTTTGTGAGCAGTGCATTACGGTATGGTAAAGAGGATTATTATCCTGTTAAACACTTTCACTGCCGGAGGCTAACATGATGAGTGGGAGTTAGAGAAAGTGGACAAGGGTATTTAGTCTACGTTAAAGCAGCAATCCTGGGTGCCCCTTTAATGTGTCTGTTCTTACCTCAACTGGGGCGTTCATTAGCGGGGAATCAGCCCTTCCCCTGATTACAGGGATATTTGTAGTTTCTACACGCTGGTTTTTACACACAAAACGACAAATATGGCCGAGTAATGGAGCTGTTTCACCGGGCAGGGGGAACCTCCAAATTGCCGTCACGCCTCCGATGACGTGCCACGGTGACGTCAGCACCTCTGGACCGGCAAATACAAATGTGCAATGTTCGCAAAAAAAAGTGATTTTTATACCCTGGAAGTGGCCATGCAGCCATCTTTTGTGCTGGTTGAGACTCTGTATAGCATTGCTATAGGCTTGTTTTAGTCTTCGCCACCTTTGTGAACATTGCACTTTGTATTTTCCGGTCCGGAGGTGCTGACGTCACCATGGCACGTCATCGGAGGCGTGTTGGAGGTTCCCCCTGCCCGGTGAAACAGCTCCGTTACTCGGGGAGTGAGCGAGCAAAGAATTTCTTTTTGGAGGACTTGCTAGCAACCCCCGTGGAGGATCGAGTGCAGAGTGAGATACCCACACAACTACCACAGACGACCGTCACTCCTTCCAGGGGGGATGTCCTTGGCTACCTACTAACCATCCGGCTGATCTGGATCGTGGAGCAGCTGATCACGGTTCCATCCTGGCCAATTGCGGATTTTAAACCCACTGCATTTTCAATCTTTGTTCCTGTACCTTCATCCCTTACCTTGGCACCCAATACATTTATTGCTGACATCCGATACCACGAGAGTCTTTGCGCTTTGTTTCCTTTTACTGTAGATTTGGATGCCCTGTCATCTCATTGTGCTGCAGCAGCAGCTCTACTTTATGGTTTAATTTAATTTATTCATTACACCTATTTATCACTTTATGTACATTAGCCTAATTTTGCACCTTAATATTGGTACACTTTACATTATATTCTTTGGTATTTTTAACAGTTGATTCACTGATATATAATTTTTATACACATTTTGTGCGCTTTTTAATTTTTTTTTATCTATTCCATTTTAGTGCCTGAAGGTAACTTATCACATACCGTAGCATCTCTTAGTAAATATGGTCCTATGTCAGCATATCAGCTGCTTTGTCCTTAGTTTCTTTAAGTCCACATAAGCTTTTCGAAGTTCAAAGAAGTTATTTTGATAGGTCACACTAATGTTTGTGACTATGTAACCTGGGTAAGTGTTCTGAACGGCTGACCCTACAACGGGCTGCTAAATCTACTCAATTCTGCAAAATCTCAACAAATCCATGATGGATTGATGGTTACAGATGTTCGGATTGCTCTAAACAGCTTGAAATAATGTAGTCTTATAAATCAATCAATGGTAGTACCTTAGCTAAAGAAGTACATCTTGGGCAATAAATTAAAGATAATCCATATGTACATTTACTGCAAATGACAAACAGAGATTTACATAGGATTATGTTAACCCATGCGATGCTGGACTCATTGCATTTCAGATGAAGGGGTTAATGGCCCTATAGCAATGAATGAGTTAACAGTAAATAATACATCTTGCAAAGTAACGATTTGCAGTATCGGTCCTCCAGTATATTAACATGTTCACAAAAGGCTTAATACTTCTTTCATTTATTAAGACCCAAATGGTATTATCTTACAAGAACACATCTGTGACATCATCCAGAACTGAATTAATTAAAGCCTGATAGGACGGATATGCGTAAGTGTGTCCTGCTCAGTGTCCAGATTACAGGAGGTTGTGACTCCCATATGCTTTGAAATTACGTTATCTGCTTGTTGTTTACAGAGCAGGTGGGTTTAACTGCTAGTTTTTACTAGTAAAAAGTGCATTTTACACTCATTAGTATTTCATCATTATTTTACTAGATTTATATCAATATTCTTAAAGAAGATTGAAATATCTTCAAAAAAAACAAATGAAAATGTACTTATTGTGTACGCTGTACTTTCAGCCAAACGCCATATACATGAAGGATCCCAGGAACATGTTAAGATGTACGATGTGCCCCAGACCTGACACCAGAGCCCTGAAGCTCCTCACATCAGTAACAAATAACAGGGCTTTTTGCGTTGATTTGGCCCTTTATTTTGTAGTCACTGCAGACGCATCATTTGGGATGTCCGTGCTGGACAGTCGATGTTTGTTGAACATTCCTCCTCATTACTTTTACTGAAAGCTGCGACATTGAGCTAAAGATGCAGTATAAGGTGTCGGATTGTCTAGAGCAGGGGTGCGCAAACTGGATTTTTGTTGGGGGGCGCGGCGGTTGCAGAGGCCCTGCGCGCTTTCCCGAGGCATTGAAATGAAATGCCGGGGGACCGCGCGAGGCCTCTGCTACCTCAACTTACCGGGATTCAGCCGGCTTCTGGACACGTCGCAGTGGGGTCATGTTATGTGACACGTCGCCATGGTAATGAGCGTCAAATGCCGTCGCGGGTCATGTGACATGGCGGGCGCAGCGCAGAAACTTTGCGCACCCCTGGTCTAAAGCAGGGGTGGCCAACTCCAGTCCTCAAGTGCCACCAACAGGTTTGGTTTTAAGGATATCCCTGCTTCAGCACAGGTGACTCAATCAGTCGACTGAGCCACTGATTGAGCCACCTGTGCTGAAACAGGGATATCCTTGAAACCTAGAGAGAGAACATGATAACATTATCTTAGGTTTGCAGCAAAATGGTTACATGTATGGCCAACTGTATTGAAATCATATTATTGTGCTCTCAGGTCAGTACCATGATTTTAGGTTTATCAGCTAAATATCAGCATCATTAGCTGCTGCCGAAAGGAGTCGGCACTGACTGACTATGTTATCCTACAGCAGGTGTGTAATCCTAACACCTGCCAGCCACACAGCAAGAGAACGTCCTGCAATGTCATACCAGCAAAACAGCTGGAGTGAAAAATATACATTTATACAGTAAATGTAGCACAAATCATCTACTAAAGTAATCATGCAATAAACATAGTCCAAATGATTATGCGTAGTAGAGATAATTCAGCTGAGAGGCATAAAGGAATAGATGTAAAATATCAGGATAAACAGAGCGTCTTTTTTCCTGGTAAAAAATGTGATAAATAAATAAGCAGCAATACAGCAGAAAAGGTTAACACTTAAACATGTGGAGGAAGGGATTATTTTATTTGTGGTTTTGAGTCTTCACTGCAAGAAAACAGTGATGCATCTTCATTAACTAAGGGGTGTTACGTGAATGCGGCCTAACTCTTTGCTCCCATGGTACACATACTGTAATTGGGATCAGTTTAATTATGTAATCAGAGTCAGTATAGTTTTTAATATTTACATTGTAAATATCCCATTTATCCGAGGTGCATAATACGTCTTTACCACGGGAAATAAACTGCAATCTTTTCACACCTCCGTTAGCCGGCTGCTACCCTTTTATTTATCCTTTTTTTTTCCTGCTTGTTACCCATACACCGTATTTTACTCAACGGTGCAGTAAGCTTAGTCAGAAATACAGCTCAACCCCCTTATAACGCTGGGCTTGGGATCCAAAGAATCACATCGTACGCATTGTACAATTAAGTATTTAAGATACCAATAATCGTGTTGTAAAGTATTCATAAATATGAAAAGTGGGAGCCACTCTTGCATCGCGTTACAAGCGGATTCTATCTATCTATCTATCTATCTGTCTGTCTGTCTGTCTGTCTGTCTGTTTATCTGTCTATCTATCTATATGTAGCCAGGTCCCCTTACCCTACCTCCGTTGCGGGTGCAGGGGCGACCGGGTCATGAGAGCTCCTCGGCGGGACCTTGAACAGGGCCTTGCCATCTTGATTTATACCGCGTATTCGCAGAACCAATCGCGCATGCGCAGTAGGTGCATCAAGTGTGATGGCCATCTTGCTACACCCCGCGCATGCGCAGGAGACCCTGTAGCGGTGGCCATTACACCTAAAGCTCTGCAAGGGGAACTACAAGCCCCAGCAGCCCCTGGGGCGAAGACCACATGGCGCGCAACAGCCAATTGGGCTGTGAGGATGCCCTGCAGCAAGATAGTTACATTTGGCGCGCTAGGAGAGCCACGCCAGTCAGAAGAGGGAGCTAGATCCAGCAGGTAGTGTCTCAGTGGCTCTGAGACTAGGCCCCGTATATTCCCCCTCAGGCCCCAGCTAGGCCCCAACTCCCAGTAGCTTGTGGTTGCTTCAGGGAAGGCCCCTTAGATAGGGACGCTTCCCCATTTTGCTGTCTTGTGTCAGGGACACAGTGAAGACGCCACACGGTGATCGCAGCCTGTGGTCTGGGACTAGCTGCAAGATACTCTGTATGGTGATATTATCCACGCTGGAATTCAACCCACGTGTAGGTGGACGCTGTCGTGGACAACGACAACGTTGAATTAGAGGGATTCCTTTGTTAATCGGCATTACCCGGGTGCTGGAGCCCCGGGCAGGTACCCAACTAAGTGCGCCAACACTTCACGCGCTATCTCCTACACTTTTGGGTGGGCCCTGACATTGGGGGACAAGGACATCAGAGTATTGGTGTCAAGCACCCTATGTAATTTGGATCACTCATTGGTGGTACTGGGTTGGGCCTATTACACTGTGTGGTACAGGGTACTGCTTCTTGCATGTCCAGTAAAGGTAGTTGTTATATACCTGTGTGTGTGTTATTGGTATTCTTCCTGTAAGGGGCTTATCCCACCACGTTGGGATCCCTTACAGGTGGAGGCGCTGCACCAAAACGAATCAGAATCACCCCAGGCTCCCAGTGGCGGAGACTCAGGCCTCCTCGTTGCCAGACAGGTAATAGCAGCATTGGTAGTTCCTTCCCTGGTACGGGGGAACAATGGCTATATATATATATATATATTATATATATATATATATATATATATATATGTCAACTAAATGACCCTTACTTATGAGAATACAAACATTTACACTGGCGACACACTTTATTGAAGTGTGGCCAGTTCCGCAAGCCGGGAGATTTCCCGGCTTGCAAGTGGCAGCCCCTCGGCGTGCCGCGCGTCTCCGATGCGCGGTCACGCGTCATCGGGTGCCTGCGCCCCCTGCACGCGCGTCCAGGGCTCCCCGAGGGAGCCCTGGTGTCCCGCGATGTGGGGGACGGCGGCAGGGGGTTCCGGGGGACCCGGCGGACCCGGCAGCGGGAGGGAGAGCGCCCCGATCGGAGGGCGCTCTTCCGCTGCTTTGGCGCGCGCCCGGCACCCTCCGGCGTGCGCCAGGATACTGCTGCGGCCGAGAACGGGCAAATGCTCGAATAAACTCGGCCGCAGCAGTAAGTATTTTACTATGTATTCTATATATTTTCTGTCACATTGGATGTAGCATTGGGTATTTTTGTCTTTTGTTGTGTATATATATATATCTATATATATCTATATATATATATATATATATATATATATATATATATATACTGTATAATGTATAGGTATATGTATTGATTTTGTGTGTATATATGTGTGTGTGTATATATATTTTTATATATATATATATATATATATATATATATTCTGTATAATGTATGTATTCTGTATAATGTATGTATATGTATTGATTGTGTGGGGCATACGAACACTCGAAGATTTCGCATTTCTGCTAAGTATATTGTAGATAAGCTTTATAAAGTCTATGAATCCTTTTTGGTAGCGAGGGCGTTAAAACTATATGTTAATAAAGTAAGAATTACATTTACTGCTCTTATATCATCATGTAGAGTACTTTTAGCCTAAGTGGAAATTAGCAATTGACGTAATCCAGGCAAATCTGTTCTCTCTCTTTGCTTGTGCGCTGTTTGCAGAGAATGAATGCTAACGCTGTTCTGTGTCCGGGCTGGGGGAATTGGTTGTAGGTTGCTCTTCAGGACTTCCGTTTCTGCATATGAATGGACCTTAAACTTGAAGTTCATTAATAAAAAAGTGTGCATGTGCAAAGTGTTAGGCCTATCTATCTGATGTGCAAAGTGTTAGGCCTATCTGTCTGATGTGCAAAGTGTTAGGCCTATCTGTCTGATGTGCAAAGTGTTTCATCAAAGGGAATAGTCACTCTTTATTTTAATAGAAATTATGTTCTGTTGCAGCCAACATGCTGCGATAAAGCAATAGGAAATGAACCTCTCTGGTGCTGGAGACTCCTCCATTTATTTACATTTCATTAAATACATTGTATAATTCTATAGTCGTTCTAAAGAATAGATTGCTACTATTAACGTCATCATCCATAAAATGAAAATAAAAGTGTCACTTACTGTACCATGCAGCACGCAATCCAGGGGTCCCCAATCCTCTTGCCTCTCTTGAATTCGGATGGTCCCCAAACGTCAGAGGGCCACAGATCAGCTCAAAGGAACACTCAGGTCTAAGTAAGCTAGAAAAATAAATTAATTTTGGCAGGAATTGCTACTTTAAGAGAACCAGAATTCCACATATAGTAGTTGAATACATTAATTGGGGTTTTAATGAAGGGTAAGTGTGTATTCCCTCACTTTTTGTGTCTAATAGTGTGTATGCCCTCACTTTCTGTGCCTTATAGTGTGTATGCCCTCACTGTCTGTGCCTTATAGTGTGTATGCCCTCACTGTCTGTGCCTTATAGTGTGTATGCCCTCACTTTCTGTGCCTTATAGTGTGTATGCCCTCACTTTCTGTGCCTTATAGTGTGTATGCCCTCACTTTCTGTGCCTTATAGTGTGTATGCCCTCACTTTCTGTGCCATATAGTGTGTATGCCCTCACTTTGTGTGCCTTATAGTGTGTATGCCCTCACTGTCTGTGCCTTATAGTGTGTATGCCCTCACTGTCTGTGCCTTATAGTGTGTATGCCCTCACTTTCTGTGCCTTATAGTGTGTATGCCCTCACTTTCTGTGCCTTATAGTGTGTATGCCCTCACTGTCTGTGCCTTATAGTGTGTATGCCCTCATTTTCTGTGCCTTATAGTGTGTATGCCCTCACTTTCTGTGCCTTATAGTGTGTATGCCCTCACTGTCTGTGCCTTATAGTGTGTATGCCCTCACTTTCTGTGCCTTATAGTGTGTATGCCCTCACTGTCTGTGCCTTATAGTGTGTATGCCCTCACTTTCTGTGCCTTATAGTGTGTATGCCCTCACTTTCTGTGTCTTATAGTGTGTATGCCCTCACTTTCTGTGTCTTATAGTGTGTATGCCCTCACTTTCTGTGCCATATAGTGTGTATGCCCTCACTTTCTGTGTCTTATAGTGTGTATGCCCTCACTTTCTGTGCCATATAGTGTGTATGCCCTCACTTTCTGTGCCTTATACTGTCTATGCCCTCACTTTCTGTGCCTTATAGTGTGTATGCCCTCACTTTCTGTGTCTTATAGTGTGTAGCCCTCACTTTGTGTGCCTTATAGTGTGTATGCCCTCACTGTCTGTGCCTTATAGTGTGTATGCCCTCACTGTCTGTGCCTTATAGTGTGTATGCCCTCACTT
The DNA here is from genome assembly GCF_040206685.1 of Ascaphus truei. Lineage (NCBI taxonomy): Eukaryota > Metazoa > Chordata > Amphibia > Anura > Ascaphidae > Ascaphus > Ascaphus truei. The sequence continues at coordinate 302,138,866 of NC_134487.1, read as the reverse complement.
TCTGTGCCTTATAGTGTGTATGCCCTCACTTTCTGTGCCTTATAGTGTGTATGCCCTCACTGTCTGTGCCTTATAGTGTGTATGCCCTCACTGTCTGTGCCTTATAGTGTGTATGCCCTCACTTTCTGTGCCTTATAGTGTGTATGCCCTCACTTTCTGTGTCTTATAGTGTGTAGCCCTCACTTTGTGTGCCTTATAGTGTGTATGCCCTCACTGTCTGTGCCTTATAGTGTGTATGCCCTCACTTTCTGTGCCTTATAGTATGTATGCCCTCACTTTCTGTGCCTTATAGTGTGTATGCCCTCACTGTCTGTGCCTTATAGTGTGTATGCCCTCACTGTCTGTGCCTTATAGTGTGTATGACCTCACTTTCTGTGCCTTATAGTGTGTATGCCCTCACTTTCTGTGTCTTATAGTGTGTAGCCCTCACTTTGTGTGCCTTATAGTGTGTATGCCCTCACTGTCTGTGCCTTATAGTGTGTATGCCCTCACTTTCTGTGCCGTATAGTATGTATGCCCTCACTTTCTGTGCCTTATAGTGTGTATGCCCTCACTGTCTGTGCCTTATAGTGTGTATGCCCTCACTGTCTGTGCCTTATAGTGTGTATGACCTCACTTTCTGTGCCTTATAGTGTGTATGCCCTCACTTTCTGTGCCTTATAGTATGTATGCCAACCACTTTCTGTGCCTTATAGTATGTATGCCCTCACTTTCTGTGCCTTATAGTGTGTATGTCCTCACTTTCTGTGCCATATAGTGTGTATGCCCTCACTTTCTGTGCCTTATAGTATGTATGCCCTCACTTTCTGTGCCTTATAGTATGTATGCCCTCACTTTCTGTGCCTTATAGTATGTATGCCCTCACTGTCTGTGCCTTATAGTGTGCATGCCCTCACTTTCTGTGCCTTATAGTATGTATGTCCTCACTGTCTGTGCCTTATAGTGTGTATGCCCTCACTTTCTGTGCCTTATAGTATGTATGCCCTCACTTTCTGTGCCTTATAGTGTGTATGCCCTCACTTTCTGTGTCTTATAGTTTGTATGCCCTCACTTTCTGTGCCTTATAGTATGTATGCCCTCACTGTCTGTGCCTTATAGTGTGCATGCCCTCACTTTCTGTGCCATATAGTGTGTATGCCCTCACTTTCTGTGCCTTATAGTATGTATGCCCTCACTTTCTGTGCCTTATAGTATGTATGCCCTCACTGTCTGTGCCTTATAGTGTGCATGCCCTCACTTTCTGTGCCTTATAGTATGTATGCTCTCACTGTCTGTGCCTTATAGTGTGTATGCCCTCACTTTCTGTGCCTTATAGTATGTATGCCCTCACTTTCTGTGCCTTATAGTGTGTATGCCCTCACTTTCTGTGTCTTATAGTTTGTATGCCCTCACTTTCTGTGCCTTATAGTATGTATGCCCTCACTGTCTGTGCCTTATACTGTAGTGTGCATGCCCTCACTTTCTGTGCCTTATAGTATGTATGCCCTCCCTGTCTGTGCCTTATAGTGTGTATGCCCTAACTTTCTGTGTCTTATAGTATGTATGCGCTCACTGTCTGTGTCTTATAGTGTGTATGCCCTCACTTTCTGTGTCTTATAGTATGTATGCCCTCACTGTCTGTGCCTTATAGTGTGTATGCCCTCAATTTCTGTGCCTTATAGTGTGTGTGCCCTCACTGTTTGTGCCTGTGTATGCCCTCACTTTCATTGTGAGCCTCCATTCTAAGACTCATGAACTTCCTTCCATATCTCTTGGGACCCCTACATTGCCACACACTAATGTTATCAATTATTGATATTAAATGATAATTTCACTTGATAGCTGTGTTATAAGGTACAAATAAGAACCAACATTTTCTTTTGCCAGGGACTAATTACAAACTTGAGTGTACTTTATAACACAGTAACAGCCTTTGTGTTTGCCAGAGTTTTATATATGACTATTTCTGCTCTGAAAAGCTGTATGGGGTTGTGACTCTCCTGCCCAGAAGTTTGCAGAAGTTAAAACCTAAAAGACGAGGATTGTATCTCTTAGTATGTGGCACTTGAATTCTTCTTGTTCCTACAGCAGCAGCTTAGATACTAAATACTAACATGCCGATCCATACATCAAGGTATATTTTGAGAGATATACATAGCTTCCCTAACAGGTTTACTTTTTAGAAAATGGCACATAAATAAATAGGAATATGAAAGTCTAAATGTTATTTTGTTTTCAGAATTATATTTGTTATTCTTACTGCAAAAAGTGCATAATTGCCCAACCTACTCTCTTAAATATGTATAAATAACCCTGCAACCTGCCAGTAACCCATCTATATACTGTGCTGTCATTGCAATTAAATTAAAATTGTACGGTATATAGATAAAGTTCCGTAAACTGACACATATTAATGGATACTAGGTTATTGGTTTATTTTAATTCCGCCTCCAAATTTCTTTAAATAATTCTAATGTAATAATATTGTAAACTCCTATGTACATGTTAGTTAATTGCATTTGGATTATGGATGATAACTATTAGAACAAATGATTTGTTTCAATAACATTTGAGTTAGGGAATGATGACCATTAATATTTTCAGACAAGGACAGGACTGTATGGTCTGAATTAACACATCTATTCTTGTAAGAGTCAATTGCCATAAAATGTGTTATTTACAGTTCTGCATGTTCCGTTTGTAATATCATTCTTAGTACAAATAATACGGAACTCAGTGTTTCCATGTTTGCCAAGCAAAGCTTTTTTTTGTGGTAGGCTGTTGATTTCAAGAAGAGTTTCCTATAAGAAGTCGGACAGACTTTAGTTCTGATTAAAAATAAGGCATACAAACTTTCAGTACAAGAGCCACAGAGCCCAAGTTCATGGAGAAAAATGGAACAATAATACTTTATACTGATACTGAATCACCCGAAAAACAAACAGGTAGCATTGCATGTTTATTTATTTATTTATTTATAAAATATTTTACCAGGAAGTAATACATTGAGAGTTACCTCTCGTTTTCAAGTATGTCCTGGGCACAGAGTAAAACAAATAATACATGGTTACAAGTACAGCTACATAAATGAACAGGGTATACATTATATACAAGACATTGCGTGCACAGTTAAAGAAAATATATATTATGAGCGTATGAAACAGTTACAGACCAGATTAAAGTGTGAGACAGCCTTAGATTTGAAAGAACTTAAGCTGGTGGTGGATATGAGAGTCTCTGGTAGGTTGTTCCAGTTTTGGGGTGCACGGAAGGAGAAGGAGGAACGTCCGGATACTTTGTTGAGTCTTGGGACCATGAATAGTCTTTTGGAGTCTGATCTCAGGTGATAGGTGCTGCATGTGGTAGGGGTGAGGAGCTTGTTCAGGTAGCTGGGTAGCTTGCCCAGAAAGTATTTGAGGGTGAGACAGGAAAGGTGAACTTTGCGCCTAGACTCTAGTGATGACCAATCTAGTTCTTTGAGCATTTCGCAGTGATGTGTGTTGTAGTTGCATTGGAGAACAAAACGACAAATTGAATTGTAGAGGGTGTCAAGTTTGCTAAGGTGGGTTTGAGGAGCCGAGCCATGTACTATGTCTCCATAGTCAATAATTGGCATTAGCATCTGCTGTGCAATACGCTTTCTGACCAGGAGACTTAGGGAGGATTTGTTCCTGTAAAGTACCCCTAGTTTGGCATAGGTCTTGGTTGTCAGGGTATCAATGTGCACCCCGAATGTTAAGTGGGAGTCAAACCATAAGCCCAGGTATTTAAAACTAGTGACAGGTGTTAGGGTGGTGTTAGCGTTGGTTCTAATCAGGCGCTCAGTCACTGGAAGCTTTACAAATTTAGTCTTGGTCCCAAATACCATTGTTACAGTCTTGTCAGTGTTTAAAAACAGTTTGTTTTGGGAAATCCAGTTTTCGAGTCTCAAAAAGTCAGACTGAAGTATGTGTTGAAGGTCAGAGAGGCTATGGCTGTGTGCATTAAGGATTGTGTCATCTGCATACATGTGTATTGAGGCTTCCTTACAAGCTGTGGGAAGATCATTAATGAACACTGAGAAGAGTAGGGGCCCCAGAACAGAGCCTTGCGGGACACCACAGGTGATATCCAGGGGGTTGGAGTTAGAGCCTGAGATGGACACATGTTGGGATCTTCCTGATAGGTAGGACTGAAACCAGTTTAAAGCGTGTTTCCCTATTCCAGAGCTCTGGAGTTTGTTAAGCAGGATAACATGATCAACTGTGTCAAAAGCCTTTGCAAAATCTAGGAATACTGCACCAGTGAGTTGTCCCCGTTCCATTCCACACTGGATTTCATTGCAAACTTTTAGCAGGGTAGTTACGGTGGAGTGTTTGGAACGAAACCCAGACTGGAATTGGCTAGGGAAATTTGTCTTGGTGTAGAAATCGCTTAATTGGGAGTGGACACATTTTTCCATGACTTTGGATAGAATTGGGAGAAGTGAGATTGGCCTGTAGTTTGAGACAGTGTTTTTGTCCCCACTTTTGAAGATTGGGACAACTCTGGCAGTTTTCCAGGTCTTAGGGATATGGCCTGCAGACAGGATAGAGTTGACTATGGACGCAATTGGTTTGGCAATGGCTGGGGCACCAAGTCGTAGGAACCTAGATTGTAGTAAGTCGTGTCCACATTGGCTGCTTAGTTTTAGTTTGAGGAGCGCTTGTATAATCTCCTCTTCAGATACTGGGCTACATTGAAAATTGTGGGCAGTGTTGGGAGGGGGTGGGACTGTAGGGATACTCCCAGGAAGAGATTCATGTTTGGGGTTTGTGCTGCGTTTCGCTAATAAGTTAGTTGTTTGTTGTTGTTTTTTTCTGGAGCCCAAGTGTATGTGCTCTCAGAAACAGGGCACAATGCCACTGTGTTGTGACGTCTGTGCTCTGGTCCGTACTTGAAAATCTTGCAAAATGCTGTGTGGGACAGTGGTCAGTGCGAGGGCACGATATAAAATGCCGCTGACAAAAAGGCCAGGATGGCTACAAATCTCATTCCAGATACAGGGACCTTCTGGGTGGGAGTAATTGGGGCTCTGTGCAGTCAAAAAAAAAGTTTCTGTTCAATGTGTGTCTCATGTGGGTGCCTCTTCTGCCCTGATGAAAGGTCCATATGGGACCTCAAATATTGTCTTTCCACTGTAATTGTGAGTAGAGCTCTGCGTGGTATCTCTGTCTGAGAGGAGACCGACACTCTGTATCTCTGTCCCAGAGGAGACCTGCACTGTGTATCTCTGTCCCAGAGGAGACCTGCAATGTGTATCCCTGTCCCAGAGGAGACCTGCACTGTGTATCTCTGTCCCAGAGGAGACCTGTACTTTGTATCTCTGTCCCAGAGGAGACCTGCGCTTTGTATCACTGTCTGTGAGGAGACCTGCACTTTATATCTCTGTCCTAGAGGAGACCGGCACTTTGTATCTCTGTCTGTGAGGAGACCTGCACTGTGTATCTCTGTCCCAGAGGCGACCTGCACTGTGTATCTCTGTCCCAGAGGAGACCTGCACTATGTATCCCTGTCCCAGAGGAGACCTGCACTGTGTATCTCTGTCCCAGAGGAGACCTGCACTTTGTACCTCTGTCCCAGAGGAGACCTGCACTGTGTATCTCTGTCCCAGATGAGACCTGCACTGTGTATCTCTGTCCTAGAGGAGACCTGCACTGTGTATCTCTGTCCCAGAGGAGACCTGCACTTTGTATCTCTGTCCCAGAGGAGACCTGCACTGTGTATCTCTGTCCCAGAGGAGACCTGCACTGTGTATCTCTGTCCCAGAGGAGACCTGCACTTTGTATCTCTGTCCCAGAGGAGACCTGCACTTTGTATCTCTGTCCCAGAGGAGACCTGCGCTTTGTATCTCCCTCCCAGAGGAGACCTGCACGGTGTATCTCTGTCCCAGAGGAGACCTGTACTTTGTATCTCTGTCCCAGAGGAGACCGGCACTTTGTATCTCTGTCCTTGAGGGGACCTGCACATTGTATCTCTGTCTGTGAGGAGACCTACACTTTGTATCTCTGTCCTTGAGGAGACCTGCACTTTGGATCTCTCTCCTAGAGGAGACCTGCACGTTGTATCTCTGTCCCAGAGGAGACCTGCACTGTGTATCTCTGTCCCAGAGGAGACCTGCACTTTGTATCTCTGTCCCAGAGGAGACTTGCACGTTGTATCTCTGTCCCAGAGAAGACCTGCACTGTGTATCTCTGTCCCAGAGGAGACCTGCACGTTGTATCTCTGTCCCAGAGGAGACCTGCACGTTGTATCTCTGTCCCAGAGGAAACCTGCACGTTGTATCTCTGTCCCAGAGGAGACCTGCACTTTGTATCTCTGTCCTAGAGGAGACCTGCCCTGTGTATCTCTGTCCCAGAGGAGACCTGTACTTTGTATCTCTGTCTGAGAGGAGACCTGCACTTTGTACCTCTGTCCCAGAGGAGACCTGCACTTTGTATCTCTGTCCCAGAGGAGACCTGCACTTTGTATCTCTGTCTGAGAGGAGACCTGCACTTTGTACCTCTGTCCCAGATGAGACCTGCACTTTGTATCTCTGTCCCAGAGGAGACCTGCACTGTGTATCTCTGTCCCAGAGGAGACCTGCACTGTGTATCTCTGTCCTAGAAGAGACCTGCACTGTGTATCTCTGTCCCAGAAGAGACCTGCACTGTGTATCTCTGTCCCAGAAGAGACCTGCACTGTGTATGTCTGTCCCAGAGGAGACCGGCACTTTGTATCTCTGTCCTAGAGGAGACCTGCACTTTGTACCTCTGTCCCAGAGGTGACCTGCACTTTGTATCTCTGTCCCAGAGGTGACCCGCACTTTGTATCTCTGTCCCAGAGGTGACCTGCACTTTGTATCTCTGTCCCAGAGGAGACCTGCACTTTGTATCTCTGTCCCAGAGGAGACCTGCACTCTGAAGAAATAGTTTGGCTATGTTGTGTTGGCTGCACACGGCGGATTCTCCTCTCCTGAAACTGTTTCCCCGCACTTTGGCATTGCCTCTTCTTACCCCACTACGGTGCATCTGTGCAGGCTCCGACCCAGGGAGACTAAACTTGGATCCCATAAGCTTTAGCAAGGACCTGGGGACCAAGTGTATACTTGATCTTAGAAATATATCTATATCTATATCTAGGGCTCGACAAATCCAGTCACCTGGGGCGACTGCATTGTGGCCGCTTTCGACTGCTTATCTGCAGGGGTGTCCCCCGGCGTCTCCCGATCTTCTCCGTCTCGATCTTTAAAATCATGTTTTTCTCCTGCAGCACTATTCAAAAATGCCGCTCTGCATCACATGATGCCGCGTTGCCATGGTAACAGGACGCTGCGTGACGTTGTGACATCACAGCGTCCCATTGCCATGGCAACGTGATGTCATATGACGCAGTGCATATGACATGGGCTCCATGTAACAATGGTTTTTCAGACAAAAGGTGACACGGTGTGCTCATTTGCATGTCATTTCCCAGAATCCCTTGCTGCAGTGGAAGCACTGTATTCTGGGTGATAATGGTGAAAGGCAGGGTTGCAGACCTGCCTAAGACATGTGAATGTGCTCACAAGTGATCTTTTTTTATATATATATATATATATATATATATATATATATATATATATATATACTGCATTGCATAATGGTGCTGTATGAGAACAGCCATTAAGGAGCGAGAAACCTACTACCACAGTCCCAAGTGCTAGATATATCCCCTCAAACCAACTCACTGAGAGACGACACCTGTCTTCGAAAGACTTTAAAGTTTGGCCATTTCAGGTTCAGACAGGATAGTGACTGTGGGGTGGGGGTGCATAGCTGCCATCGCAGTAATAGTTGTGCAATTGACAATCTATGCCAGGGGTGCTCAACTCCTGTCCTCAGGGGGCACCAGCAGGTCAGGTTTTAAGGATAGCCCCGCTTCAGCTCAGGTAGCTTAATCATAATGACCGAGCGACTAATTGAGCCATGTGTGCTGAAACAGGGATATTCTTAAAACCTGACCTGCTGGTGCCCCTTGAGGACTGGAGTTGCCCCCCCCCCCCCTGATCTATGCTGTAAAAGGTGCTGCCACTAGAACCTTAATGGGATCTGCTTCCGTTTTCTACATCATGTTCCCTGTTGCCACTGCTCACTGTAAGGGCTGGGACCCGCTGCGCCCGTGTGCGCGGGCGGCGACGTGAGCTCAACTTACCATTCCTGTTTGAACTCACGATCGGGTCCCAGTCCCTCCTCACTTCTAACTTGCTACATGCTGTGACGCGGTAGCCAGCAGGAGACACGAGAGAATGGTGTTCTCTTGCTGCAACGCGTCACATGGTACGCGAAGGGGCCAATCATAGACTGGCTCCCTTCAACGAATGGCAAGCCAGCTATTGTGTGCTAGTGTGTGGAGCTGCTGCAGTGCTGTGAGCCCTGCTTTGTTTTGGACCCCGCCCCCCTCCGTCATGGCCGCGCCCCCTCCCGTCATGGCCGCGCCCCCCCCGACCCGTTTGGCCACGCCCCCCCTGCTCCAAGAAAAGCAGCCTGTAGACCGCAGATCGCGGTACAGCGAGTTGCACGCGCCGCCGGCAAGCAAGCCAGCCGTGCGGACGCGTGCAACGGGACCTCAGCCTAAGCTTGTGGGTATCATGGGCTTCTACGATTAGTGTAAGTTCATAAATTCATTCGCAAAAGCCAGATGTGCACTGGACGGTGGCCCATGCTAAGTTCTTCCACAAGAAAACATCAACTTTTTGCCAGGCTGCTGTGGAAGATGAGTTGAGATGAAGGATTCTCTTCTAAGTAAGCTATGCTTTTGACAGTTTAGTTTTGCCTTGGTGCTCTTCATCTCTTGTCTCAGATCAACTGGAATCACCAGTTTTCCCTCTTTGACAAAAGGTAATCTGTAAGATGAAGCTCTTCCATGATTTACTAGAATGGAGCCACATCCTGGTTTATACCCCACTGTTCTGGCCAACCTTCTTGATAGACTTGCTGGCATGTCTGATCTCAACCTTATGTAGCTGAAATGCTAGCATGAACTACATCCACAAAGACCTGGACATGGTATGTCCTCTGCAGATGAACTGGAGCCCTTAATAAGATTTCTGTTGTAATTATAGATCCTGGCACATGTACAATTTTGTCTGAGTATCTTAGTGGGTGTAGCTGAAAACACAGTATTCTAGGAGGCAGCGCATCTAAGATCTTGGAGTCTGGGAGTGTTAGCAATGGCTTGTGGTCAGTTTTAAGGACAAACTTGAGTCCAAGCATATTTATATGAGGTTTAATGCTTCTAATGCTGGCAGTCCCAACAGCGCTTTTGAAAGTTGTGGAATCACATCGATTTCCTCTCTTGTGATATGGTTGCTCCACTCAACATGCCTTTAAAGCAGCCTTAAAGGATTTTGTTTATATAACCATGTAGAACATTGCTTGGTTGTGATAACCCAGACTATATTAATCTGTGCTCCTGTGATATAGCTGCTACTGTATCAATCTTGAAGGAGCAATCCACTGTAACTAACCTCTGTTTTTGTTTAGAACTACCTTTTGTAATCACTTTGCAGGTACGTTTGTTGCCCCTTTGCCGATGGAGACAACATTTTCCTTCTCCCCGTCGGATTGTTTCATGTCCACGAGGTTATTGTTACTAGTAAAGTGGAAGCCAGCTGCATAGTGCCTCCGTGGGTCACACCTGTGTCATGCTGCCTCTTCTTCCACAGGAGATTATTTCCATCGATGTCTTTTAGTAACACCACATGCACATTCGCTGGCTGTGTCCTCCTTGCTCGGTTGTGTGGCTTATCCTCAGCCTTGTAGGCTATTTTTCTGGTATTGCAAGCTTCTGTGTACCATATTTCCTATTGCTATCTCCTGGCATAGGAGAAAAATACTAGCTTCTGCTTCAAACCAGTATAACTGGGGGTGGGGGGGGGGGGGGGGAGGTGTAACCCAATTACCTGGTGGTGCACATACTGCTAAAAGTATCCAAAAAGAGAATAGCACAAACAGAAAACACATACAAGAGCCTTAGTTCCTTCTTAATACCTCCCAATAAATATCAGAAAAATACAAATACAGTATAGGCAAACAATCCTTTATTCCATAAACACCTATATTTTTATTCTGAAAAAAACACTTGCAAAACCAGCTGGTACCAAGATAAATAAATATAAAAATAGTGTATATATATATATATTATATATACAGTATGTCCATATAGATCTCGATATTCATATATTAGTAAAAAATGCTATGAATAAATACTGGTTGGATCCCTATGAAATCATGTTCTTGATGCCAAACTTTGCTATAGGGAATCTCAGGTCACCTGTTGGTTTGTATATCATTGGAGGAAATCCCATACTCTCGCAGACTTCCTTCACTATAAATGTATCCTGTCCCGTTTAAACTCTGCCCTCTCTCACATGCTAAACAAACGTACTTTTCTTCACTAATCAAAACTCACAAGTGCAACCCACGCCACCTATTCTCTGTCTTTGACTCTCTACTCAGATCATCATCTGTTACCTGTTTTTTTTCCACCATTTCACCTCAGGACTTTACTATTTCAAGTCAAAGGTGGGATCCGTGCATCAAGACATCCCTCTGGATCCTCCTCATATTCTACACCTCTTCCTAACTCTCCTCCTGCCTTCCTCGACTCTTTTTCCTCTTTCACAGAGGAGGACGTGTCACTGCTGATCTCCTCTTCTCTGTCTACCACTTGCCCTCTTGACCTCATTCCATCCCGTCTCCTCAAACCTCTTGCTCCTACCATAATCCCTACGCTCACACAGATTTCAACTTGTTCCTCTACTCTGGAACCTTTCCCTCCTCCTTCAAACACACAACAGTTATACTATTACTCAAAAACAGCAAGCGTGACCCTACCTGTCTCTCTAATAATCGCTATGTCCTTCCTTTTGCCTCTCAACTCCTTGAACGTCTTTTGTTCTCTCGTTTGCTCCATTTTCTCACCACCTATTGTCTCCTAAACCCTCTACAATCTGGCTTCCGCACCGCACCGAGACAGCCCTCACTAAAATAACTAATGACCTCCATGCTGCCAAAGACAGAGGTCATTACACTCTGCTGATATTACTCGACCTCTCTACAGCATTTGATACTGTGGACCACTCTCTTCTCCTTCACATTCTCCATACTCTTGGCATCAATAACAAAGCTCTATCCTGTATTCCTTCTTACCTCTCCCATCGTACTTTCAGTGTCTCTTCTGCTAACCCCTCCTCCTTTTCTATCGATCTCTCTGTGGGGGTACCTCAGCGGCTCTGTCCTGGGACCTCTTCTGTTTTCTCTTTACACACTCTCTCCAGGTGACCTTATCACATCTCTTGCATTCAAATATCACTTATGCTGATGACAAACAAATTTACCTTTCAACCCCTGACCTTACACCTGCTGTACAGACCAAAGTTTCATAATGTCTCTAAGTTATATCATCCTGGATGCCCTCCGCACACTCAAACTTAACAAGTCAAAAACGGAGCTCCTCATACTTCCTCCCAAACCTGGCCTTACTACCCCTTCCACATTAGTGTTGGAGGCACTATCATACACCCAGTATCAAAAGCATGCTGCCTAGGGGTCACATTTGACTCCTCTCTCATATTCTCCTCTCACATTCACAATGGAACTAAAAGGTTTTTTTTATCTCTGTACCTTTGCAAAGATATGCCCTTTCCTGTCATTCTACTACTGAAACTCTGACTCAGGCCCTCATTCTCTCCCGTCTCGACTATTGTAACCTCCTGCTCTCCGGCCTTCCTGCCGCTCAGCTATCTCCCCTACAATCTATCCTAAACGCGCTGATATAATCACTTTATTCTCTACTAAATCTGTCTCAGTGTCTCTCCTGCTGAAATCCCTCTCCTGGCTTCCTATTAAATCCCGTATTACTGTACTTACAAAATTCTCCTCCTCGCTCCTCTGCCCCTCCTTACATCTCAGCCCTAATTTCTCGCTATACAACTAACCAACTCTTGCGTTCTGCTCAAAGATGTCTTCTCTCTACCCCTTTTGTATCTAAAGCCCTCTGCTGTGTATATTTCCATTGTAAACTTTCAAAATGTATATTTATACTTGTCTGTTTTTTAAGGAATTAATCACCTAATTTTTACATATTGAGCAAATCAGTAATTATTTCACGTTGGTCCTTCTCGTGCGCTGTGGCTGTGTACTATTTTCTTCTCAAATACAAAAAAACTGTCAAAAACAAAATACAGGGAATTTTGCTGAAAGGTGGTAACAAATGGTTTGTTCTGAGATATTATGTGATTTTTTTCTAAATACAGTGTGAGAAACTAATGCTTTTGTACTAATAATTTATAAAGATTCTAACTCCAATGTACAGTTTTACAAGTCAACAGGTCAGGTTTTCAGGATATCCCTGCTTCAGTGCAGGTGGTGCAGCCACTGATTGAGCCACCTGTCCTGAAGCAGGGATATCCTGAAAAACTGACCTGTTGGTGGCCCTTGAGGGCTGGAGTTGGCCACCCCAGATTTAGAGGAATGTTTAGAGCACCTTAGAAGCACTGCAGGTCCTGTTGTGAATACAATGATATGTGGGGGTGTTGGTGAAAATGTTAAAACTAGAGTCAGATTTTAAAAAAATAAGCCCGACCTACAAAAGCAGCATAAAAAAAAGCAGGGGGGACTCTCAGCCGGACTGGCTCCTAACGAAAAGAAATCCGCCATCTCCTTTATGAGAAAAGTGCAGATTTACTAATGAGCACATTAAGGGAACGAGCCACAAAAGGCTTTTTTGTCCCTGAGCTAACAAAATGTGTAACTTTTTTGCTTGTTTTTCTGTGTCTGCTGACGTCAGTGAGAAGGCCAGGTGGCGTTTCAATGCCTTGCAAGAGACAGGAGCCTTTTATTTCGGGGGCCGCGTGGCTGGTGCATTTACATTCCCAAACTGGTCTTGGCTTCCAACATGCCGCATTCTGCACCTCTAATGCACCAAGAGAGGCCCTTTGTGGGATATTGTTACCCTAAGTGCATCAGATAAGGCACACAGGCTCAGGTTTGCCCTCTCAGCCCCCGCACTAAATAATATAGGATTTCCAGTTGCAACAGGGAAAAAATACCCCCCAAACATCTGACTACGTGTAGAAGTCGGTGGAAAAACAAATGGTTCATGTTAGTTCTGATATGCAATTCATCAGCACCAAGAAAGGCCAACGAACTCCCCAACACTGACACTTCCAGCTATTACATTTGAAAATAATTACCCAAAGCCGTCTGTTCTTAGTTAAGCGTTTGGGATTAAAAATGTCAGTGGATCAGGACATAAATCATCACAACCGTCTCTTGTATTCTGATGCTTGTATACATTTATTCCCTCTTGAGATATATTAAGTTTCCCAGAAAGACATGTTTATCCTTTGAATATCTCATCTACATGGCAACCGTCACAAACAGATGACATACCTATGTCATTATCAGGATGCATTCGCACACTCAACATTGATTGTCGAAAGGGAAGTCCAGCGAAGGAGAGTGTGCGGTGTGGGCTGCGTGGAGCCTACTGGATTTTCATGAAATGGACAGTTAACTACGAGATAAAGAGAAACAACCACAAAGACTGATAGAAGGGGAAAGCACCCTTAAATTGGACCAATGGACATGCAGTGCATTGTGCGAGCCTCTTACAGAACCATTAGGGACAGTCTGGCTCATGCAATATGAAACCTCACCTGCAGTGAGTGGGACGCAGAGAAAGATGGTTATATTCATGAGGTTTCAAAACCCCTTTTTTTCCCCATACTAAGGGGGTCATGCACTATGCAGTGATAAGTGCTTTTAAGTGAGATAAAAAGCCATTATAGCGTGATATTGCCTGCTGGGAGATTCACAAAACAGTGATAAGTCTTTTAAGTGAGATAAATGCCTTTATAGCGTGATACTGTCTGCTATGAGATTCACAAAGCAGTGATAAGTGCTTTTAAGTGGGAAGTAATGCCATTATAGCACGATACTGCAGTGTTATCACTGCTTTGTGAATCTCACAACAGGCAGTATCACGCTATAAAGGCGGGTATCTCACTTAAAAGCACTTATCACTGCTTGTGCATAGCACCCAGAAAACCCACTTATCACTGCTTAGTGCATGACCCCCTCAATCTGTCTGTTCTTACACCGCTGTGAGAAAAGCAATTTATTGGATATTCATTTTGTAAAATAATAATATATGTTGTAGAACTCAGTAAATACCTCCGGGCTCTGTTTCGGGTTGTAAAATGATGCCGGGGATTTTTCAGTAGGTTTAATGCTTCTCATCACATTTGTGTATAAAGTCATTTTGATTTTGCTTCAACTGTAAGTCACTTATAAAACACCTTACTCCACTATTTTTCCAAAGGGAAAATTATCAAAACGTTTACATTTCCCTTTTCTCAATCTAGTTGTGTAACCCATCGCTCTCTTGTTGTTGTAATAACCATGGAAATGTATGCTTCATATGCTAAAACTCATTTGAATCTCAATAACAAGTGCTACAGTACAGTATGTAAACACAGTGCTCCAAATACTTTGAAGCTGAGAACTAGAACAGGACCATACACAGATTACCATAAAGTGAATTTAAGTAATGCGTATAAATCATTTTATGGTGGTCTCCGATTCATTGCAAAGTGTACTTATGTAACCCACTGTTTTTTAATTGACTGTTGTAAAACATAATAAAATCAGATCAAACTAGTAATGATATTATGTGCAAGCTAACAAATCCTAACCAATACAAAACATGCCTCACAGTGGGCGGCCCTTTACCTAAAGATACTTCTGAAAGTTTGGTAAGAAATTAACCCAACTTTAGGTATGATATATTATATAACATATTACATGTTCCCTTCAGTTATTATTAAACATTTAAATGATATTTTACATGAAACTGATCACAACTACTTTCCAGCACAATGAATATTATTAACATGAACTTAGAACGCCCTTATTTTGATGTTAAAGCAGTAAACTTGCCCTCCCCACCCCGCTGGTACATCTCCCCCGCACATCTCACATCACACACACACACACACACACACACACACACACACACACACACACACACACACACACACACACACACACACACACACACACACACACACACACACACACACACACACACACACACACACACACACACACACACACACACACACACACACACCCCAGATCCAGCCAAGGACACGCCCCCTCCTTTAGTAGCCACGCCCCCCTGCTCCTGCACTAACATTTTTGCAGGACACCCAATGGAAACTTAGAATGTCCATAATTTGGGAGGTGAGTCATATTGGAAGCTCAAAATAGTTGCGATGACCTACAAATCTGCAGCACAATGTCCAGTAAAAGTTTCGTTGTGCTACATCGTGCCGTTTGTGAGATTTCGATGCTTCGGACATACAAACAAGCAAACAAACAAACAAACAAACAAACGGAAGAACAAACTTAGAAATATAGTATAGATATAGATGTAAAGAGTCAGAATAATTATGTTTTTATTGTTTGCGAATGCAGACGATTAAAAGACGGACTAGTCAGAATCTAGCTGTTTGCCTGAATACTCTAAATAATAAGCAACTGACCATAGCATAATAATTCATTTATTTAGTCAGAACAGAAGCACAGCATCCCTCTGGGGTGATATACTTGCAGGAACTAATGGTCTATACAAAAGGTTCTGAAGACCAAACAGGTCAGGTTTTAAGGATTTCCCAGCTTCAGCATAGGTGTTGGTCTTCGACTTAGTGCAGGTCTTCAACTGAGCCACTGATTAAGCCACCTATGCTAAAGCAGGGAGCCACTGGTTGCGCTACCTGTGCTGGAGCTGGGGTATCCTTAAAACCGGACCTGTTGGAGGGTCTTGAGGACTGGAGTTGAGAGCCGCTGGTGTATACTAGGGGAGCACAAACTTTTGCTGCTGCGCCCACCTGTCTTGGCTGCCCCGGTGCTCGCGCCCCCTTCTGTCTTGGAGCAGCGTCAAATGACGCTGCGGGGTCATGTGATGTCATGTCACGTGACCCGCAGCGGCATTTGCCGCGTGTGATGTCACATGACCCCGCGGCGTCATTTGACGCTGCGTTGCCCTGGCAACGCGTCACACAGCCGTCTGAATCACGGTAGGTTGGGAGTTTTTAAATGCCTTGGGGAAGAGTACGGGACCTCTTCAACCCCCCACACCCCCCCCAAAAATCTCCTGCCCCCCAGTTTGCGCACCCCTGGTCTATACTATACTCTTTGATAAAGCGCGGACCTCCGTGCGAAATGCGTAAGAGTTAGTCTCTTTGCTATATGTGCCAATAAAGCTTTTGTACTTATCTAAGAAGTCCCGCTCTGCAATCTTTATCACAAGGCAGCCGCACCGCCTCACTTATCTGCATTTTCTGTACTCCGGTGCACAATGTTAGTGCCCAGGAAAGCAGTTAGTTCGGCATCTCGGGATTCAGAAACAAATATGTCTGATTGGGGGAATGCATTTTGCTAACCAGGCCGGTCTGCACTCAGCAGGGATATTTGTATGTATATTTTTATTTATATAGCGCCACATATTGTTCAGGGGTTTGTAGAGAGAGAGGGTGATCCGTGGGGGCTGCTGCTTGTGTGCTCCGGGGGGAGCGGGTTTAAATGTATTGGGGCAGTGGGGGTCTTTTTAAAATGTGTTGGGGTGGTGGGGGTCTTTTTAAATATGTATTGGTGGGGGCTTTTTTAATATGTATTGGTGGGGGCTTTTAAAATATGTATTGGTGGGGGCTTTTAAAATATGTATTGGTGGGGTCGAGGTTTTTTTTATTAAGTATTGCGAGGTGGGGTTATATGTATTTGGGGGGGTAGTTTTTTTTGGTATGTATTTTGTGAGGGAGATTGAGTGAGAATGGGGTAATTGACGGAAGATAGAAGCGAGTGAGAATAGAGAGGGGGTGGAGTGAGTGAGGAAAAGAGGGAGTAAGAGTGAGGCGCAGGGGAGAGAAATACATGGGTAGAGGGTGGAAAATAGAGGTGGCTTCTGAGGTGTGAAATGTTGTGACTTACCGCTGTCGAACCTAATATGTGTCGGCCAGATAGGGGTTCCCCGAGATTTTTCTAAATACTTCAAGGCTTCCTCCAAACAAAAAAGGTTGGGAATCACTGTACTAAGGTAACATGATCTATTGATACAGTTCGCAGCACAGATGGCTGGGAATATTGGCAACACATTATCACAAACAGGAAAGTGTTACAAGTATCTTGCACTGCTGGGGAAGTGTGCTAAAGCCACCTACAGAAATCAGAGGATGCTCAGTATATAGAAACTTTGATTGCTAATGGCCTTCTGATGTGTATACACCTAATCAGTATATTCAGACACAGAGACAGACAATGTTTCCGGATTGGTAGTGGGGGGTGGGAGGGGCGGAGTTAGTCACTGTCGTCTCTGTGTCTGAATATACTGATTAGGTGTATACACATCAGAAGACCATTAGCAATCAAAGTGGGTGGATCCCATGTGAGCTGTGAGTATTGGCTGGTTATGTCATTCTGTGTCTATATATATATGTTAATAAAGTTGTGATATGTATACCTTGAGAAAGCGCTCTGTGACGCGGGAAACGTTGGTAGGGCTCTCCATCGCCCTGTTTTTCCATGACCAATAAATAATCTTTTTTATGGGATACGCACCCTCCTTTCTACTTTTTTGATACCTACAGTAGTGCTCTTCCAGTTTTTCTCCTTCTCTATGAGCTAGCCCAGAGCCTGGATGTAGTGGAAATAGTATGCATTGTATAACGTGACATTTTTCTTTTTAATTGTGCTTTTAGGCTTCCAGGTCTACATTTATAAAGCTATTAAAATATCTTAAGTCATGAAGCAGCCATTAAAATACTAGAGGTGCCACGGCTTCTCCAGTCAGTTGCAAAGTGGATCTGTGCTTTTAGCCCGGGTTTATGATGTCTCCCCATAAACACATCCACACTGTGGTGTCATTAGCTTGTGAGAACACTTACCCAGCATTACGGAAAGAGAAACCGCCGAGGTAACCATGGAGACGCCTTCTTTATACATTGCTGGGTCTTTTAAAGCAGAGACGGGCGGTGTAAGTGAGAAAGGGACGTGCTGCATCAGGATAAGGTGGGACACGCACCGGCAGCGGGCCCACGTGTGGAAGATCCTTTCAGAAAGTTGTGTGACACGAGAATGGGAGGTATTTCTAGAACTTCCAATGATGAAGAACAATTCTGATCCCACAAACCTGCCTTACCCCATAAACACACAGCACTCTGCAGCAAAGGGTTCTGGGTAATAACATGCAAATGAGCACCCACAATGTGTCACTTTTTTAACATGGACCTCTATAAGCATGTGCCTGCTGCATTACACAGCTTTTTCAGCACTGCCTGGGTGAAAGAGGTGCAGAGCCAGTAACCCTACTCACAGACAGCTGTTTCCACCTGTTGGGTCTCCGTGGGAGGCTGGCTATTGGCCTCGCATTGGGCGAGGCTGGGAGTAGCTACAAACAAGGTACACAAAGTAAGTCGGGGTGAGTAAAAAAGTTTTTTTTGTCACTTGTTTAGACACCCTAACTGACTTGTGTACCCGGTTTGTGGACACAGCCACGGTAAAGTGGATAAGAAGCAAAACGCGACATAATGCTCATTTGCATGTTATTACCCAGAATGCTTTGCTGCAGTGGAAGTATGGTATGCTGTGCGATTATGGGATTAGGCTCATATTGTAAGTGTCCTTTATCATTGCTGTGTAACTTCCACTAACAATAATAAACTGTCTGCTAACTACTACATTGAAAAAATAAGAACAGATTACTGCATTCAATTGAAATACCTTTATATTTCGATTCAGTAACAAATCAACAGAATGCAATAAATGGCTTTTAAGCTGGTACCCATTTCATAAAAAAAAAATTTCCAGGCAAAAACACATCTACAAATTACCAATAGTAAGTGAAATAAATGCCTCACCACACTGGCCATTGGCAGAACGCCAGCTGCTCACAGAGCTGCAGAGACAAGCAGACTATATTACCATTTGGCATATTAAAAAATGTGTGAAGAAATATGTTTTTATTAAAGAATCTAAAACAGCTGATGCAAGCTTTTGAGTTCCCAATGTTTTTTTTGGAGGTGTTATATTAAGTATGGGTGATTAACATATTATTATTGTTAGCATGTGGTCTGTTAGAAAATAAAGTGTAAGAGAAATTGTAGATGAACTTCCACAGGAACTTGGGAGCTGACATTCATACATCTTGAGTCCAAAAATAATGGTTTCAACTGAGATCTGAGTTTTATGATACACGGCAGCATTTAACCAGCACTCAGATCATGTACAGTGTGCGTGCATATGGTGCACAATTATCTGTACTTACACTGCTTACAACGATCAGTATTTGCACAGATGTATGTGTATATGTGTGTGGATGTTGCATACACATGTATGTATGTGTGTTCAGATGTGTACATATGGACATGTATGTATTTCATCCTCACTTCTTACTTTTTGGTCTTTTGATATCCGTTGGAATCCAGTTGAGTAGCACCTTTATCCAACGATGGCAATTTCTTCTGCTACAGCTCGTGGCACTGCCACTTTCATTCCTTGACCCGTGCGAGATTTAGGTTTGCTTTTGAACCCATTCATTCTTTTTCCTGACTTTTCAGGTAATACCCAGAATGCATCTCTCCATACTTCTGTTAGTTGCTTGAAGCTTCTGAATTGTCTTTGCATTCATAGTTCAAGTTTCACATCCACACGTGAGCACGGGCAGAATACACTGGTCGAAAACTTTCCTTTTGAGGCCCAATGAAAGGTTCCTTTTGTATCATTGTCTTGTTTCTCCAAATGCCCCCATCCCATCTTCATTCTCCTATTGAGTTCATTTGAAACTTTCCCGTCCATGGATACCTGCTGGACAAGATAAACATAATCTTCAACTTCTTCTAGTTCTATTCCATTTATTTTGATCTGTGTTAACACATTTGTTTAACATCACTTTAGTCTCGCTGAGATTCTTTGGAGGCCCACCTCTATTCTTCGCCAAGTTCTCAGAGGTCTTCTAGACTGGTGGAGAACATGACAAAAATCAAAAATGGATCAGCACTCAAAGAAACAAAACATTTGTAGAAAAATAACACAGCAGAACAAATGGTATTTCTAACGCAGTATGGGGACTGCTATTTTAATACAAAACCCTCACAGGCTAAACAGAAAAAAGTAATTACAGATTATATAAGACAACATAGTTTGGACACATATGTACTCACAAGGCCACGTCTTTGGGCCCGTGGTCCTTTCCTCAGGCTTATAGTTTGCACTCTGCACTGACCTTATAGAATCTAGTTATGTCCCCACTACGTTGTGCCACAGTCCCTGCACTGCCGGGCGCCACGTCTGTGATGTCACTTCCGGTATCGGTGCAGTGGGATAGCCGAACGTTAATTCCAGCTAATGGAACGCGTGGCTGACACACAGCTCGCTCAGATGACTGAAACGGCTTCTCTAGCTCAGGGACTGGAGCGATTCGGGCTCTCATTTCAACACAATCCTATCTCAATAAACTTAACCCTAAAAACCTGTACATAAAACCAATCAGCCCCTATTTCAAGAAGCCGGAGTATTCTTTCTAAGTGTGATCAATAATTACTTCATGTTTAAAAATGTGTACTTTAGGGAAACACGGCCTAGCTTCATCCCCCTCACAACTCACCCCCATTTTCGGGAACCCGGACTTCCCACCCGGGTGCTCTCGTACCCAATTTGGCCAATTCCAGGGCCTAAATGTCGGAGTTATTGCGGATATGCTGGAAAGTGATGAGGTCTTGTCCTTCCAAGAGCTTAAAAATAAGTTCTCTTCCCCAGACCTCCCCATCTTCAAATACCTTCAGATCAGGCACTTCCTGCGAGCCTAATCCCCTAGCCTTAAATTCCCAGCGCGCACTAGATTCGAGACCCTCTGCCACAAAGGGGAATATCAGAGAGGTTTAATTTCCGAAGTGTATAGAACATTAGAGGCACCTCAATCCCTCCCCTCACACTCCTATATGCAAAAATGGAGCGCTGATCTAAATACCTCAATCGACCTGGAAGACTGGGAGGATATCTGGGAAGCTGCTACCAGAACATCAATTTGCTCAATCACAAAGGAAAATATTTATAAAATTTTATTCCAATGGTACCTAACCCCGAGTAGACTGAGCCAGATCTACCCAGGCACCTCAGACGTGTGCTGGAGAGGATGTGGTCAAAGGGGGGACATGCCCCATATTTGGTGGGCATGCCCGGAGATCCAGAGGTTCTGGATCAGGATCCAGAGTCTCCTGATTGAAACTTTGGATCTGGAGGTCCCCCTGGACCCCCTGACGTACGTGCTGGGGAAACCAATTGAAGACCTTCCCTCCCCTATAGCCAGACTTTCCTCGGCGATCCTTACGGCCACCAGATGCTGCATCGCGGCGGCCTGGAAACAAGTCAAGGCCCCTTCCAGGAGAACAGTAATTAAAAGAATATACGGGGTCATGAATATGGAGAGACTGACAGCCATGTTGAAGCAAAGAATGCCTCAATTCTATAGAACCTGGGAGCCTTGGCCAGGTTCGGGGGCCCCGACACTGATGCAAGCCCTGGTCCAACTCTGATACCCTCGGGGCCGAGGGCCGATGCGCCCTACCCACCACAATCCCTTCCCCCCTCCCTCCACCCCTCTCTCCCCCTCTTTTTCCCCATGTCGTTCCCAACTATCCACCCGTCCCTCGTCATCCCCTCTCTTTTCACTACTGAAAGTAGGAAAAAAGGTTTATTGTGTGTTTCAGAATACCTCACTGCCATGTGCCTGTATTTCACAATGATTTGTTATGCTGTGAATCTTATATCAATATCCACATGTATGTGCTTTAAAAGACACCAATAAAGGAATAAAAATATAAAAAAAAAATGTGTACTTTAGATGGTTTCCCTCCATCTTTAATGACGTTTGATATTTAACTATTTTATCCTCTGAATACCTTATTACAAATAAGCTGGTGAGAAACACAGATGGAGATATTGCTACATTATTTGCACAGGCATCTCACAAGGGGTATATACAAATGGATCACTTAATATATTCGGTGTTATCAATTTGTATTACTGCACCAAAAACGTGCATTGTATAATTATATCATAGGCTCATGGGCAGGGTGCTTGTAAACAGAGGTAGATGCTAATTGTGTATTTCTCCAATCAATCCCAATGGGCAACTGGGGCAGAAGACAAGGAGTGAAATGTCGGAATAACAATCCCACCCAGTTTTCAAAATATGAGCATTTTATCAGAGAAGAGAATAAAAAATGTTTCCAAAAAATGGTGGGAAAAAAACCAGGGATAGTCTATACAAGTAAAAAAGAAAATAGTGAGCTCAGGACCGTGACAATAGTGATAGATATTATAAATACCAGTGAAAAAATCACAATGTGATAAATTAAATCAATATTGAGAGTGCTGTGTTTTAAACAATAAAATATAAATAAACCAGTTCCTAGGTATAAGATGGAGGTATGCCGCTGTATTCCGTGGACTGGCTCCACAAACTACACGTGCTAAATGAAACAAAAAAGAAAAGAAACAGCGCAAAACCTCATAGTGTAGTATTAAAAATATAGTATATATTATTGAGCAGCAGGTGAGTATCTCACGTACATCAATTCAAGGATATATAAGCATGGCATGTTATGGACATGTTACCAGACTGCTACCGCAACCGCACACGGTCATCCGATCGATCGAGCGGATCCTTCTCTCTCACACGATTTCGTCTCAGATCCTTTCCCCTCACTCTCCTGTGCGGAGCTCTCTGCAGGCAGGGTGGGGGAGGAGTCAGTTCCTTGTTGCTGCCTCCTGTCCAATCACGAGGAACTGACTCCTCCCCCAGGCACTGACTCCTCCCCCCCTGCCTGCAGAGAGCTCTGCACAGGAGAGTGAGGGGAAAGGATCTGAGACGAAATCGTGTGAGAGAGAAGGATCCGCTCCCTCGATCGATCGGATGACCGTGTGCGGTTGCGGTAGCAGTCTGGTAACATGTCCATAACATGCCATGCTTATATATCCTTGAATTGATGTACGTGAGATACTCACCTGCTGCTCAATAATATATACTATATTTTTAATACTACACTATGAGGTTTTGCGCTGTTTCTTTTCTTTTTTGTTTCATAGACTATACAAGAACTGCAATTCCATTATACAAAAAGGATCCAATAAAACGATATACTGTATGCATCAACCCATATATGTACATGAAGTAATCCATGTGCACCTATGCACATGCATAGAGGAGGCAGCTGAGTACTGTATATAAATTCCAAAAATAGAAGACCAGACCATCTACACACAGTCACGATTTCTCAGGATATCAAGAGACAAACCTTTACAGAGGGAACACGAGATAGGAGTGTCAGGAGATGTGGTGACCGCAGGAGTCAGTTCCATCCATATATAGGACAATCAGGAGATGTGGGGACAGCAGGAGTCAGTTCCATCCATATTTAGGACAGTCAGGAGACATGGTGACAGCAGGAGTTAGTTCCATCCATATATAGGACAGTCAGGAGACATGGGGACAGCAGGAGTCAGTTCCATCCATATATAGGACAGTCAGGAGACATGGGGACAGCAGGAGTCAGTTCCATCCATATATAGGACAGTCAGGAGACATGGGGACAGGAGTCAGTTCCATCCATACTGTATATAGGACACTCAGGAGACATGGGGACAGCAGGAGTCAGTTCCATTCATATATAGGACAGTCAGGTGACATGGGGACAGCAGGAGTCAGTTCCATCCATATATATGACAGTCAGAAGACATTGGGACAGCAGGAGTCCGTTCCATCCATATATAGGACAGTCAGGAGACATGGGAACAGCAGGAGTCAGTTCCATCCATATATAGGACAGTCAGGAGACATGGGTACAGCAGAAGTCAGTTCCATCCATATATAGGACAGTCAGGAGACATGGTGACAGCAGAAGTCAGTTCCATCCATATATAGGACAGAGTCAGGAGACATGGTGACAGCAGGAATCACTTCCATTCATATATAGGACAGTCAGGAGACATAGTGACAGCAGGAGTCAGTTCCATCCATATAGAGGACAGACAGGAGACATAGTGACCACAGGAGTCAGTTCCATCCATATATAGGACAGTCAGGAGACATGGTGACAGCAGAAGTCAGTTCCATCCATATATAGGACAGTCAGGAGACATGGGGACAGCAGGAGTCAGTTCCTTCAATATATAGGACAGTCAGGAGACATAGTGACAGCAGGAGTCAGTTCCATTCATGTATAGGACAGAGTCAGGAGACATGGTGACCGCAGGAGTCAGTTTCATACATATATAGGTCTTCACAGTGGTGGGACACTCAGTAATCTGCAATCTCAGCTGTGACGGATTATATCCAGCCACAGCATAATGTCTGGAGCCAGGAATAGCATATTCTGTCTGCGAATAGAGGACTTGAGTTTCGTTATTATTTTTTCTGACCTACTAGTCGTTTCCGTATAGCCGTCCACAGGGAAATTTGAGAAGGTATACAACGTGAGAGGTCAGACACGTGGAATAGTCGTTAATTTTATATTTTACTGGTATGTGGGTGCAAAAAATGGTCTCCTTTGATAACTGAATTGAAAACAGAGAAAGTGGCCAAAAATCTAGTAGTTTTTTTTTGGGTTAAGCTACTATTTTTTGTGAGTGCAAGTTCTCTTATTCAGAAATAAGTCACCTGCAAATCGTAGGGGACTGAAGTATTCACCGGTGATTTTGAATCCATTTTCTTCTCCATTAAATATCTTGAACAATTCTTCAAGTGTTGCTGTGAAAAGCTTTGGTGACATGGTTTCTCCGGGGCACGCTCCCGGGCACCCTACTGGGCTGCTCTCCAGGCCCCACTGCCGGGCCGCGCTCCCGGGCACCCTACTGGGCCGCTCTCCAGGCCCCACTGCCGGCCCCACTCCCTGCCGCTCTTCAGGCCCCACTCCCGGCCCCACTCCCTGCCGCTCTTCAGGCCCCACTCCCGGCCCCACTCCCTGCCGCTCTTCAGGCCCCACTCCCTGCCGCTCTTCAGGCCCCACTCCCTGCCGCTCTTCAGGCCCCACTCCCTGCCGCTCTTCAGGCCCCACTCCTTGCCGCTCTTCAGGCCCCACTCCCTGCCGCTCTTCAGGCCCCACTCCCTGCCGCTCTTCAGGCCCCACTCCCTGCCGCTCTTCAGGCCCCACTCCCTGCCGCTCTTCAGGCCCCACTCCCTGCCGCTCTTCAGGCCCCACTCCCGGCCCCACTCCCTGCCACTCTTCAGGCCCCACTCCCTGCCGCTCTTCAGGCCCCACTCCCTGCCGCTCTTCAGGCCCCACTCCCGGCCCCACTCCCTGCCGCTCTTCAGGCCCCACTCCCTGCCGCTCTTCAGACCCCACTCCCTGCCGCTCTTCAGGCCCATCCTTATCCGTATCTTCATGTAATCTAATGGTCGATGAGGTATTCTCAAAAATGTTCCTTATAATATCAATGTACATTTCTTCAACACTTTGTTTTATATATATATGTATAGATTTAAATATACGTGTATATCATTTTTTATATATATATAATTTTTTAAAGCAGAAAATAGCCGTGTTAGTCCAGTTGCGATAGTGCAGAATAAATGAGTTCTTCAGTATTAGGTGATACCTTTTTTATTGGACTAACAATTTATGTCATAGGACAAGCTTTCTAGAGTACTCCTGTCTTCTTCAGGTCAGCAATACTGATATACAAAGGATTCAATGGCTAGAACAGTGTATAGAAACAAAAAAAACAAAAAAAAAACATATCTGTTGTTTTTTTTGTTCCTAACACTGTTTTAGCCATAAATTCCTGTGTATATCAGTATTGCCGACCTGAAGAAGAGAGGAGAACTCTCGAAAGCTTGTCCTATGACATAAATTGTTAGTCCAATAAAAAAGGTATCACCTAATACTGAAGAACTCATATAATTATATATATATATATATATATATTGTATTGTATGTCTTTATTTATATAGCGCCATTAATGTACATAGCGCTTCACAGTAGTAATACATGTGGTAATCAAATAAATAACAGATAATATAAAGAACAGATCATGGGAATAAGTGCTTTAGACATAAAAGTAACATTAAGGAAGAGGAGTCCCTGCCCCGAGGAGCTTACAGTCTAATTGGTAGGTAGGGAGAACGTACAGAGACAGTAGGAGGGAGTTCTGGTAAGTGCGTCTGCAGGGGGCCAAACTTATGTATCATGTGTTCAGAATATCCACAGTGCTATTCATATGCTTCTTTAAGCAAGTGTGTCTTAAGGTGGGTCTTAAAGGTGGATAGAGAGGGTGCAAGCCGGGTACTGAGGGGAAGGGCATTCCAGAGGTGTGGGGCAGTCAGTGAAAAGGGTTTAAGGCGGGAGAGGGCTTTAGATACAAAGGGGGTAGAAAGAAGACATCCTTGAGAAGAACGCAAGAGTCTGGATGGTGCATAGCGAGAAATTAGGGCAGAGATGTAAGGAGGGGCAGAAGAGTGTAAAGCTTTAAAAGTGAGGAGAAGAATGGAGTGTGAGATGCGGGATTTGATCAGAAGCCAGGAGAGGGATTTCATGAGGGGAGATGCTGAGACAGATCTAGGAAAGAGTAGAGTGATTCTGGCAGCAGCGTTTAGGATAGATTGTAGGGGAGACAGGTGAGAGGCAGGAAGGCCGGACAGCAGGAGGTTACAGTAATCAAGACGGGAGAGAATGAGGGCCTGAGTCAGAGTTTTAGCAGTCGAGCAACAGAGGAAAGGGCGTATCTTAGTTATATTGCGGAGGAAAAAGCGACAGGTTTTAGAAATGTTTTGAATGTGAGGGGCGAATGTGAGAGAGGAGTCGAGTGTGACCCCTAGGCAGCGTGCTTGGGCTACTGAGTGAATGATCGTAGTTCCAACAGTAATGTGGAAGAAGGTAGTAGGGCCAGGTTTGGGAGGAAGTATGAGGAGCTCTGTTTTAGCCATGTTGAGTTTAAGGCGACGGAGGCCATCCAGGATGATATAGCAGAGAGACATTCAGAAACTTTGGTTTGTACAGCCGGTGTAAGGTCGGGTGTTGAAAAGTATATTTGTGTGTCGTCAGCATAGAGGTGATAATTAAACCCAAAAGATGTTATTAGGTCACCTAGAGAGAGTGTGTACAGAGAAAAGAGAAGAGGTCCCAGGACAGAGCCCTGGGGTACCCCCACAGAGAGATCAATAGAGGAGCAGGAGGTGTTAGCAGAAGAGACACTGAAAGTACGATGGGAGAGGTAGGATGAGATCCAGGATAGAGCTTTGTTCCGAATACCAAGAGTATGGAGAATGTGAAGGAGAAGAGGGTGGTCCACGGTGTCAAATGCTGCAGAGAGGTCGAGTAATATGAGCAGAGTGTAATGACCTCTGTCTTTGGCAGCATGGAGGTCGTCAGTTATTTTAGTGAGGGCTGTTTCCGTGGAGTGAGCAGTGTGGAAGCCAGATTGTAGAGGGTCTAGGA
This sequence comes from Ascaphus truei, assembly GCF_040206685.1. Lineage (NCBI taxonomy): Eukaryota > Metazoa > Chordata > Amphibia > Anura > Ascaphidae > Ascaphus > Ascaphus truei. The sequence continues at coordinate 302,111,355 of NC_134487.1, read as the reverse complement.
GAGAATAGGTGTTGAGAAAATGGAGCAAGCGAGAGAATACAAGACATTCAAGGAGTTTAGAGGCAAAAGGCAGGAGGGAGACAGGTCGATAGTTAGAAAGACAGGTAGGGTCAAGCTTGCTGTTTTTGGGTAATGGTATGACTGTTGCATGTTTGAAGGAGAATGGAAAGGTTCCAGAGCAGAGGGAGGAGTTAAAAATGTGTGTGAGCGTAGGGATTATAGTAGGAGCAAGAGGTTTTAGGAGATGGGAGGGAATGGGGTCAAGAGGGCAAGTGGTAGAGGGAGAAGAGGCGATCAACAGTGACACATCCTCCTCTGAGACGGTGGAAAAAGAGTCAAGGAAGGCAGGAGGAGAGTTAGGAAGAGGTGTAGGATGGGAGGAAGAAACAGAGGGGATGTTCTGCCGTATGAATTCCACCTTTTCCTTAAAATAGTCAGCAAAGTCCTGAGCGGAGATGAAGGAAGGAGAGGCAGCTGAGGGTGGTTTGAGTAGAGTATCAAAGACAGAGAACAGTCGGCGTGGGTTCGATTTGTGCATGTTGATAGTCAAGAAAAGTAGGCTTGTTTAGCTTGCGAGAGGGCAGAGTTGAAACAGGATAGCATAAATTTGTAGTGAAGGAAGTCTGCGAGAGTATGAGATTTCCTCCAGAGGCGTTCGGAGGAACAAGTGGAGGAACGCAACATGCGTGTGTGGGAATTTAGCCAGGGTTTAGGGTTAGAAGGGCGAGTGCGGCAGAGAGAAAGCGGGGCATGTAGATCAAGAGAGGAGGACAAGGCAGAGTTGTAGTTCCTGACCAGGTTGTCAGGGTCTGTAGCAGAGCTGAGAGAGGAGAGGGAGGAATGTAAAGTGGACTCAAAGTCAGGTAAGTGAATAGAGCGCAGGTTTCTGCAGAACTGGGGGGTAGATGGAGGTGGAGAAGGGGAGAAGCGAGATAGAGAGAATGAGATGAGATGATGGTCAGAGAGAGGAAAAGGGGAAATGGAGACATCGGAGAGAGAGAAGTTTTTAGTGAAAACCAGGTCTAAGTAGTGGCCATCCTTGTGGGTGCTGGCTGCAGTCCACTGTTGAAGGCCAAAAGAAGAGGTTAGAGAAAGAAAGCGGGAAGCCCAAGGGAGAGAGGGGTCATCAATGTGGCAATTGAAGTCCCCAAGGAGAACAGGGGAGTCTGAGGAGAGAAAGAAAGAGAGCCAGGATTCAAAGGGAGAGAGAAAGGCAGAAGGGGGATGAGTAGAGGTAGGTGGGCGATAGATGACCGCCACATGGACAGGGAGAGGAGAGAAGATCTGGACAGTGTGAGCCTCAAAGGAGGGAAAAGCAAGAGAGGGGGGAATAGGAAGGGTTCGGTAACGGCAGAGAGAGGAGAGCAGGAGCCCCACGCCTCCACCCCTGCCATCAGTGCGCGGAGTGTGGGAGAAGGAAAGGCCACCGTAGGAGAGGGCAGCTTCCAGAGCATAATATATAATATATATATTTATACACACACAGTATAATGTTTTTGTTTCTGTGTTTGGGGATGTTATTACCGGTCTCTGACATCACTTATATTTTACTATTTCAAAAGTTGTACAATTTGTATATAATTGTGATTAGAAAAATGAAGACACCAATGATGTCGTGCAGAGTAAAAAATCAAGGGGAGCTATGGATTCCAGCACAGAGAGACCGGGACGTATATGAAATTGAGAAAGGGAAATGGAGATTTCTATAACCAGGAATGGCCATTAACATGCGGAGCTTGATTAACAATAATTTAGTATTGGGACGAAGGAAAAGCTCGCTGTATCTAGCAAGAAAGGTGATATCCAAGGGACTCATTAGGTTTGCAGAAAATACTGGATGGGGATGTATCGATGCTTCAAAATATATATATTTTTTAAAGAAAATGATCTGTTGCTTAGCCTTGTAGCACATATAGTTCATTTTCTGAATCTATTCTTTTGACATCTTCATGAAAAATATTCTAATGCGCCTCTTAGATTTGATTACATATTTGAACTGCCTGTGAACTTGCATCGTATATGCAGTTTCCAAGAAGTTCTGGCATAGCCCAAGGTATCCATGCACAGATACACTGAAATCATTGCCACAGCAAAGCATATTGTTCCTCAAATACGTGTAATGTTTTCTTGGTCAGACTTCCTTTATTTGCTGTCTGATTCAACCTGTTCAAGTGTTTGCAGCTTCTCCCACTCCCCAGGAACCGAGGGATCACCATCTATTCCGTTTCCTAACATAGTATGTAAACACCTGAAACGAACACTCAGTACTGTGGATGTTCTCCAGAGGTTGTCAACACTGTCCTCGTGCACATTAGTCAGGCTATTCTTTGGGGATAACTCGCAAACATTTCATTGAAACTACAGTTCATTTGTGTGCTAAATTTATTGATTTGTTGTTGGTTATAGGGTCCGATTACCACTAATTTACACTAAAAGAATAGATAACCTAAACAACGATTGACTTACAGGAAAAGGATGACAATGATGGAGAATCGTTGATTTATACTAGAAGGGGGGTTTGGTCACTTAGCGTTATACCAGAAGCGGGATGTGCGACAATTTCCCACATCTTTTTTTTCGATGAAAAGGCCCAAGATTTTGCCC